>NC_056741.1:242475088-242655088 GCF_019279795.1 Protopterus annectens | reverse complement strand
CTACTTTGCTCTCCCATGTCTGAGTTATTAGTCAAACTCAGATTGATTGTTTCATAGTCAGGACTCCCTTTCTATGCCATGATTATTTTCCTAGTCAGTCATTATGATCCAGTGACCAAAAACTCGTGTCTGTCAATCAAATGTGGTGGGCATTGTCTGTACTCATACCATGTTGCTAAGGCCTGAACTCCTTATCTCTATCCATCAGGTCAATATCCTCCCTCCCATCCTTCAAAACTGTTCTGAACTGCTTCCTAGCCAAAAGCTCGCTCTGTTCTTGCTGAACACCAGGGTAAACTATATCCCTAAATGTGAGCAAATACCTACTCATATCTTACATCTCTTTACTCTCTCTTCTTCACTCACTTCCTTACTTCTATCAACTTCTGTCTCCTGGCTTTCTGTCTAAATATGTAAAAAAAAGAACTCGGACTGCAGATACGCCAAGCTATTTATTAAGACAAGAACATACAATACAAGTGCAAATGCAAAGCTTTCAGGTAATACCCTTCTTTAGTGCTATCTAAATATACCATAAGCCTGCTTCTCTCTAACTTTATATTGCAATTCCTGTCTGCATTATATTAACTTACCTTTAATTTTCTCTAACTATTAAATCACTGTCATATAACTTGTATCTGTTCTTAATGAATGTTTCATATTATGTCTTATTTGATATAATTATTTAAACTGCATTTGCTTTTTGTGTTATTTTTAAAGACTATAAAATTGTTGTTCTTAAAATGTTTTACAGTATTTTTAAGCTTTTCTCCCTGGGCCTCTACTTAAAATGGGATCCTACCCAGTTGGACTTTGATGGTAATCTAATGTCAATAAATAAATAAAATCAGCATACATTGTTCTGTAATATTAGCAGTTTAGCCTGGTTATTCTTGGAGTCTAATCAAACCAAATCGAAATACTAGTGGAACTGGAATACATTCTGTGGAAAGAATTAGGATTCCCTTTCCAGTAATGAGTCCATATATCATTCCATATAACAGGCCCTAATTATGGGAATATTCTTCACCCATGATGGATTTAAATTTTGGTTTGATGAGCATTATATCTTCACTAGAAGTTTCTCTTAGGTCATATGTATGTCTTTAATGCTTAATTTCTTTTTTAGTGGGGGATATTGGGCTAATTTGATTAGTTTAAAAATATGGATGCCAGTAAGAAGAAGATGAAGTTGTGTGGTGTAGTACTGGGAGCCATTTGGTTCTACCTTTTTTAATTTCTCCAAGTCTTTTGAGTTTCTAATAGTATGACAGGAATGGACCCTGTTTTTGTCCTCATGAGTTAGCTTCCCTAAGTCAAAGAATGATTAAAGTTCATGAAATTAGTATTGTTGCAATCATTGATGTCACCCAGGAGTACTCTTCACAGCACCCACAATGTGCCCAGTAATGACTCCTTCTGCAATTTATATGGAATTACATGTATCAGTGACATATCTAAATACGATTGTAGATTTTTTATAAGACCCATTGCTCCTACTACTATTGGAACTGTGTGGGTGTCTTTCTTCCACATTGCTCTTGTTTTTGCCTGCAAATCTTGATATTTTATGACTTTGTTTCTCTCTCTCTCTCTCTCTCTCTCTATATATATATATATATATATATATATGCAAGACACTGTAGTCACTGGGTGTAGCAATTTAGTTTTTAATAACTTTACCTATTGGAGTACAGTGATGAGCACCGAAGCTAGCCAGTAAGGCCAATCTGCAGATTTTATTTATTGCTATATGCAGTTTGTGGGTGTTATTGGCTGAATAGAAATATATTATGGGGAGATCATATTCTAGTTTAGAAAAAAGCATTTTTTTACAGTGAGCTTATCGAAGGAAGGACACTCAGCAAACTTGGAGCTACAATATATAACATTAAGTATCCTGGTTTTTGTTTATTTTGTTCTTTATTTCTTTGTTGTTTATAGCACTTTGTGTACTGTGTATTTTTTCTAGCTAGTTTCACTGTGTGTGAGGTATTAACTGGAAATTGTCCACCCTTATTAAGCATCTGTTGGGTTGTTTGTTTATGATAACTTGTTGCAGTTAAACTCTTTTTTTCTAGTGGCTCCTTTAGCTGTTTAAAACTTTCATTTAAAGGCTCACTGCTGCTTTTCAGCTGGGAGTAACACTTCTGCAGTTTGTTCTAAGTAGTGTGGATATTTGTAGCATTTCCATATTCAGGCTTGTATTTGGGCCTAGTGTTTGTGGAGGCTGTGTGTCTGAGTACATAATTCAGGGACATCTTGTTTTAGCCAAAGCCATTAGGCATTTCAGTGAGAGAGACTTGTTTGAGGTCATTGGCTGACTGAGGTCTCCTGGACTACAGCTTAGACTAAGCACCTCATTGGTTCTTTTGAGATTTCTTTCTTAAAACTGTCTCAGGTTTCAACTTTCTGTTACCTAAGAAGCTCAGTTGTGAGTGTTCAGCCATTTTACAGTGAGCTTATCGAAGGAAGGACACTCAGCAAACTTGGAGCTACAATATATAACATTAAGTATCCTGGTTTTGTTTATTTTGTTCTTTATTTCTTTGTTGTTTATAGCACTTTGTGTACTGTGTATTTTTCTAGCTAGTTTCACTGTGTGTGAGGTATTAACTGGAAATTGTCCACCCTTATTAAGCATCTGTTGGGTTGTTTGTTTATGATAACTTGTTGCAGTTAAACTCTTTTTCTAGTGGCTCCTTTAGCTGTTTAAAACTTTCATTTAAAGGCTCACTGCTGCTTTTCAGCTGGGAGTAACACTTCTGCAGTTTGTTCTAAGTAGTGTGGATATTTGTAGCATTTCCATATTCAGGCTTGTATTTGGGCCTAGTGTTTGTGGAGGCTGTGTGTCTGAGTACATAATTCAGGGACATCTTGTTTTAGCCAAAGCCATTAGGCATTTCAGTGAGAGAGACTTGTTTGAGGTCATTGGCTGACTGAGGTCTCCTGGACTACAGCTTAGACTAAGCACCTCATTGGTTCTTTTGAGATTTCTTTCTTAAAACTGTCTCAGGTTTCAACTTTCTGTTACCTAAGAAGCTCAGTTGTGAGTGTTCAGCCATTTTACAGTGAGCTTATCGAAGGAAGGACACTCAGCAAACTTGGAGCTACAATATATAACATTAAGTATCCTGGTTTTGTTTATTTTGTTCTTTATTTCTTTGTTGTTTATAGCACTTTGTGTACTGTGTATTTTTTCTAGCTAGTTTCACTGTGTGTGAGGTATTAACTGGAAATTGTCCACCCTTATTAAGCATCTGTTGGGTTGTTTGTTTATGATAACTTGTTGCAGTTAAACTCTTTTTTTCTAGTGGCTCCTTTAGCTGTTTAAAACTTTCATTTAAAGGCTCACTGCTGCTTTTCAGCTGGGAGTAACACTTCTGCAGTTTGTTTCCCACCCTCCCTCCCTGTTGGCATAGTGTTTTTATAGTTGGTGGCTTTGCAGTTGCCGCCCTAGTGTAAATTTGATCTGGGACCCTCCTCCCAGTCTAGCGTCATTACCTCATTCTACCCAGTACAGGGAGAGCATTTGAGAAGGCCAATCAGCTTAGTTTCTGCTACTCCTTTCTCTCTTTCCTTTCTCTCTTTCAAAAAAAAAAAAAAAATATATATATATACTGTATTTGTGTTTTTTCTTACTTTATTTTGCTCTTGCGTCATCTTAAAAGTACTCAATTGTATTTATTACTGCTTGGTGTAACTCATTGTAAGCCTTTTAGTTTAAGCACCTGGGCTTCAGACCAGTTTTACATTAGGAAGGTTTGTGGTCTGCACTGTAGTGGCAGAACAGGTAGCTTACATCCTTCTAAGTTGGGAACTGCTGATTGAGGGCTCAGTGTCTGTTATTCTAAAAGTGTATTAATTCTGGTTTAAGCACTTGGGCTTGAGGCCAGTTATTTTACATTAAGAGGGTTCGTGTTCTGCACTCTTGTGGGAGGAGAGGCTGGACTCTGTCCTTCTGAGCTGGGAATTTCTGGTTAAAGCTTATAGTGCCTGCATATTTGAACTGCTTCTTACTGAAATTGGTACACCTCGTTTGGCATAGACTAGATCCAGACCTGCTGAATCTAGCTTTGTTTGTATAACTTGAGCACTAATCCAGGCATTTTTAAAGTATTCAGTTGTATTTATTACTGCTGATAGTAACTTGATTAAAGTGTAGCTATCATTTCTAAGTCTTTTGGATTAAGCACTTGGGCTTCAGACCAGTTGTTTTACATTAGGAAGGTTTGTGGCCTGCACTGTGGTGGCAGGACAGGCAGCTTACATCCTTCTAGGTTAGGAACTGCTGATTGAGAGCTCAGTGTCTGTTATTCTAAAAGTGTATTAGTTCTGGTTTAAGCACTTGGGCTTCAGGCCAGTTATTTTACGTTAGGAAGGATTGCGGTCTGCACTCTTGTGGGAGGAGAGGCTGGACTCTGCCCTTCTGAGCTGAATAAGCGACTTTTCTTGATACTAATTATAATTTTTGTTGCTTTCCACATCTGAATACCTAGCGACTGTATTTAGCCTGCCTTTCTGTTACACTGAAGCTGTTTTACTGCATTTAACTTAATATTGCACTTGGAATCCTTGTTTGTTACTATTTGACTGTATTTGTAGCAAATTCTTCTGTGTAAGCTGTAGTAGCTGATTCATAGCATTTATAAGTGTTTGCTGTACCTGTTTCTGCCTGTTCTGTGAAAAAAAAAAAGAAAAAAAAAGAAAAAATATCTCTTGTTTTTCCTGCTTTACTAGTTTAGTCCAGTTTCAGAGTTGCTGATTCCTGGGCTTTGGTTGTAGTTCCTGTGTACTGTTTCCTTGCCTTATTTGGGGGAGAGGAAGTTACCTTGCTTACCAGTGGGAGTGGGAAGCATTGAGCTGCCTTTGTCCAGTTTTGTGAGGTTTCAGCCAGTAACTAGTAGTTTATTGGTCGTTTTGGGCCAGTTTCTAGCTTTTTCCAGCCCCCGGTATAAAACGTGGTAAACGCGTTAAGCGCGATTTAAGCGAGCTGCCACTGTTGCACACTAGGGCAGCGCCGGTTAGGCAGGTTTAAACTATTCGGGCTACCTAAAGTCCACTCTTCAAATTTTCCCTTAAAACTACCTTCCTCGAACTATACTACTGATCTAATCAGCTTATCCTATAACTAAAAGATCATCTCCACTTGACTCCAAGTAGACTATTCTCTATCTGTTAAACCTAGCACTTGCTCCTACAGTACTTATTACCTTGATACGGCACTGTTGTCATAGATAGTACCCCAAAAAAGGTAAACCGCCATTTCTCGGTCACCCACTTCCCCCTGAATCTTTTTTAAAGTTTTTGTCTATCCTTCTAGCATGTCGAGGGATCAGTTGCTAGTGTCCTCTCCTGCTCAGCTGGTGAACCTGGGAATACTGAGGCAATGTTACAATTGCCTCATGTACACAGACAACCCTCTCCTCCTCCCACAAAACACAAATACATGCGAGAGATGCAACTATACGGCCAAATTGGAGGCTGAGCTCTCTCAACACAGGACTGGCAAGACCAGTCAGGAGGAGAAGGTTACCACACACACTATAGACCCAGTCTCACATAGCACCATTACAACCTCAAATCATACACATAAACACACAAAGACATACTCGAGGCTCTGATCAAAATCTACCAAAACAGCAGAGGCCACCAAAGCAGACACCCAAACAACCACCACCTCAGAACACAACACCTGCAACACATAGACCTCACAGTCAGAGTGTCAAACAGTCACAGCCCTTAAGGCCAAACACAATGCCAGACACACTAGTCATTGGTGACTCCATAGTCAGACACACTGATGTCCCGCTCACCAGACTGAGTAAGGAGAAGGTCACAGTAAGCTGCCTGTCGGGCGCTAGAATCCGCCACATAACGCAAGCACTCAGGTCTCTCAACAGCAAGTACAAATATGACTCAGTCATTGTCCACGCTGGTGTAAGCGACCTGAGGCGTACCTCCTTGGACTACATGAAAAGAGACATTGAGGAGCTCTCTGACTATGTAGCCCAGGCAGGTATGACCCTGACCTTGAGCAGTATCCTACCTTCACCAAGAGTGATGCCACAATACAGAGATAAGATGATCAGCTTTAACAATTGGCTTAAACACTGGTGTCATTCAAAGGGGATCCAGTATCTGTCTGCCTGGGATGACATGCTGGACAAGCCACGCTGCTTCAAGGGACGGCTTGCACCTGTCACCCTGGGATTCGGATATTGGCAAAGGCTCTTGCCACCCCATAGTGCCTTTTTTAGGCAAGGCTCAAATTCTAAACCTACCACCCTAGAACACAAAAAAGGGAAAAAACTAAGGGTAATGCTGCTCAATGCCAGAAGTCTCAATCTCAAAATGCACTTTTCGAGGCCCTTCTCAGTATGGAGAACATCGATGTCTGTGCTGTGACAGAAACCTGGTTCAAGGCTCCTGAGAGCACCCCAGCGCTATCAGGTTTTACCTCATATCATGCGTTCCGGCCCCAAAATCCGGACAATACCAAGAAAGGAGGGTATCCATATTCATTAAGGACACCCACACCTCAAGACTGGTGGCAACGCCGCGATGCATCGGAGACCATCCAGGTGCAATTAACCATAGGCAAGACTGCTCTGCAAATTGTAGCATGTTACAGGCCACCCTCACAAACTCAGGAACCTCACATGGCCTTCCTGAAAACACTAGAGGATAAATGTATCACCAAACACCATCATACTAGGTGACTTCAATTACCCTAATATAGACTGGGAACACTACTCAAGCCCAAACACCCTAGCCCAAAAGTTCCTGGAATTCATAAACTCAAATGCCATGGAACAACTAGTCACCATCCCCACAAGAGGAGATAACATACTTGATCTCATCATCACGAACATGGGAGCACAATGTTCAACACCGGAAGTATACCCCTCACTGGTGAGATCAGATCACAAACTAATCTCGCTGGAGGTCCTCATCCCACCCCACCTGAAATAAAAAGACCACAGTAAAGAACTTCTCAAAAGCCGACTTCACACTTCTAAAGACTAGTGTGGTCTCCTTTAAGGCCCCGAGCTGGTGGAAAACAGTACTCAAGCCGCTGAATCACTTACAGACGCCTTCTACCAGCACCTGCAGGACTGCATGGATAAGGCAATCCCAAACAAAACAAAGACTCTTAGTACCAAAGGCAAGCGTCCAGTCTGGTGGACCCCAGCCATAAACAAACTCTACAATAAAGGAGGAAGCTACTACAAGATACAGCAAAATCCTTAAAAGGTAAGACACCCTTGATCACTATAAGTAAAAACTAAGAGCTCTCATAAAATCATCCAAAGCAAATTTCGAGAGAAAAATAGCTAAAGACTCAAAAGACAATCATAAGGCCTTCTTTAGCTATGTTAGACACCTAGGAGGAAACTCCCAGATATGCTCAGAACTAGTTCAAAATGATGTGAAGATTACTGATCCTACAGACATTGCCAACATACTGGCTGACAGGTTCAGTGCAAACTTCTCCCCTCCCCAAAAGGAGAGATATCTATACCAAACGATTGCAGCCCCCAAACATCTCCAGCGCCCAAGTGAGAACTGCTCTCTCCAAAGCAAAAACACAGCATCCATGGGACCTGATGGTGTCCCCGGCTGTGTGCTCCACGAACTCAATGAGGAATTAAACCCACAGCTAGGACAGCTGTTTAATCAAAGTCTTACCTCTGGATACGCCCAGGAGTGGCGCACTGCAACTGTGGTCCCACTTCACAAAGGCGGTGCCTCCACCGACCCTGAAATTACCGCCCATTAGCCTGACAAGCCTTATCTGCAAAGCCATGGAGAGGATCATAATGGACCTCATAAATAAAGACATAGGAATTTGCAGACTTTGGATCCAACCCAGTTTGGCTTTGTCAAAGGCAGATCATGCCTTTTAAACTTGGTTGACTTCTTGAAACAGTCACCAAAGCCATTGACGAGGAAAGGCAGTCCATACAGCCTACCTCGATCTGGCTAAGGCCTTGATACAATACCCCACTCGGGTATCATTGAAAAACTCATCAGCTTAAATGTTAACCCATACATCACAAGATGGGTTGCAAACTGGCTGAGTGACAGAACCCACAGGGTCAGAGTTGCTGGCGCCATGTCAGACTCAAAACCTGTCACAAGTGGTGTCCCACAGGGCTCAGTCCTGGGCCCACTCTTGTTTGGCATCTACTTTTCAGTACAAGCAAACACAGGAGGGTTATGGCTGACAAAGTTTGCAGATGACTGCAAACTGGGCGCCATAGTAGAAAACACATCTGACACAGATATCCTTCAGAAGGGTCTCACAGAAGCGGATAACTGGTGCCAGAGCCACGGCCTGAAGTTAAATGCCAAAAATGCATAGTCATACCCTTTGGGAAAAACAAGGTTACCCTAGCTACCAAATAGGTGGCAATCCACTGAGCACAGAAGAAGTTATCAGGGACCTGGGGACCCAGGTTGATAGTAGTCTGTCATTCGACACCCATGTAGCTAAAGTAGTTAGGAAGACTTTCTACATTGCCCACCTTATCATGAAGGGATTCTCATCTAGATCAAGGGAGGTCATAGTCTCCCTTTACTCATCACTCATCAGACCAATGATTGAGTACAATGCCCCATTTGGGATGTATCTGACCCGACACCTGCAGCAGCTGGAGAGGCCACAAAAGTTCCTCACCAAAAGGATAAAGGGTCTCAAAATCTGTCCTATGCTGCCCGACTGAAAGAACTCCAGCTCTATTCAGTCGCCACGCTTGCTCAGAGGTGACCTTTGCCTAACATACAAGGCCATGTCAAACCCAGATTTGATGAATATGCTTCACCTCAAAAATCTAGATCCATCAGAGCCACAAGGGCGGAGACTTAAACCTCGACACGGCTATTAATAGGACGTGCTGGAGGGATAGATTCATTACCCAAAGACTCCCTATGCTGTGGAACAAAATCCCGGTACATGTGAGGCAGAGCACCTCGCTGGCCTTGTTCAAGAGAAATCTTGACCAATGGATGGGAGATCGCAGATATACCCCAGGGATTACCTCAGTGTCACTGCTCGACAGAGGCACAGCAAAATAATGGGTATAGTTCCCCATACTAAAGGGGTGGCGTAAGCCACAAAACGATGGGCTAGGCTTGTAAATGCCCTCGGGCAGATAGCCTAGTATAAACCTATGAACCTATGAACCTATGAACCTATGCTACTGGTAAGAGAATATCCTGCAGAGGAAGTCAAAAGTTGAAATATTCTGTTGCATAGTTTCAGGTGCCCTAGCACTTTATTTACCACTGTATTGGTATGCTAAGCAATTGTGAGAGAGGGGTAAGATATTAAACTAAGGTATCTTTGTTCTGTAACCTGAAATAAGATGTTACCATTGTTGTCTGCAATTATTACTGAAGGTATGCTCTGCATTTGTCTGGTTGTGGCAAAGAATATGAAGTTAGATTTTGTTGGATTAATTAGGAGTCTATTTTGTTGCATCCATCTGCAAAGTTTTGTGAAACTAACTTGGAGTTTTTATGCTAAATTAGTGTGCCTCTGGCTGGATTCTACTCATGGTCATTAGAGTACATTAAGAGATTTAATTTGAGGACATTGTGGGAAAAGCTATTTATGTATAGAGGAAAAGGTAGGGAGTCTAGTACAGAGCCTTGAGGACCTCCGATGTTGAGAATGCTAGAATTTGAGAGCGTATTTTTGTAGTGTACTTTAAAGGTTCTGTTTGGTAGGAAACATTTGAACTCCTGCACAACAGGGAGTTAAAATTTAAGTTTGCTGAGTTTATGTAGTAGAAGACTGCTGGTTAGATCAACTAACACTTTCCCTGTTTTTCTGTAGTTAGTTACTCGGCTTGGAGGGAGTTCCCATTAGGATGGAGTAACATGGTGTCTGTGGCTGTATATAGTACTGTCATAATAGTGAATGTCTTGCAGAAACCATGCTAGGTGTCACTAAGGAGGCCATATTCATGTGCTCAAAAATTTGCTTTTATAGTACTTTCTCTAACATTTTAGCTAGGGGATTCAAATAAACAATGGATCTGTAGCCTTTAAATTTCCTTGTGTGTTTACTGTTTGATAGACAGATTGTTATGGAATTAAAAGATTATGGGCCAGTTGTCAGTGATAGGTTGTATATATGGTTTAGAGGGTTAGCAATGACAGTCAATGCCTTTTTGAGAAAGGAAGGTTGTAATGTTGACAGTGATGCTTTGAATTTAGTATCTAAGTTGTTCAGGGCTTTAGCTACTTCATTCCCTGTTATTTGCCTAAAGTAATAGGATTGATGTACAGTCTAAGGTATACATATCTGCTTTTTCACAATTCAGGTTTCTTATTTTTTTTAATATCTTTATTGAATTATCAGTTGTGACACTGGCAAATTTACATTTATATAAAAGCAATGAAACTGTATTAACAAGTTCATGTTCACAGACATTATACTTCACTTATTTTTTGTTACTTGACAGGGACTTCGGTAAGCATGGCTGGCCTATGGTCAACTGGTACCCTAGACAAAAGGGCTCCACAACCCCCCCCCCCCCCCCCATCTACCTACATCATCCAGATGACTTTTTTTTCTTCCTTTTTCTCACATTTTGTCTTACTCTTCAGTTTTTCCTCTATTCATTCAACCTATTTTAAAGAAACCATTTCTTTACTACATAACACAAATAAATACTAGAAAAGAGCCCACTAGAGGGGCACCCTAGGTGGCGGCCTAGTTGGCCTGTGCCTAAGGGCAGCTATGTCACTAAGAATTCATCAAGTAACTTTTTATTAAGTATGAAAAAGCAAATAGTAGCTACGCTGTGAAGTAACTAATAAGTGCTCCACATTTGGAAGCAAAAGACCGATAGTTATAAAACACACACACACACACACACACACACACACACACACACACACACACAGACACACACTAACTAGAGAGTGTAGTAGGTCATGTGTTAAACAGAGAGCGGTACTTGCAGCTGGCTAGCGTTCAATATGCAAGTGACAGGAAACATTTCATTTCCGGGTGTTCCTTGTGTAACCACACACCCATCATCTCTGTTTTTCACAAGATTTGCCAGTTATATAAAGAAGCTCAGTTATATGCATCACTTGCGAAAAGATTGTCGTACAACTGTTATCAGGCATGTGGCCCTTATGTCTGCTGTTTATGTTCACTTTACTATGCAGTAAGTTGAATAATTAATGTAGTTCCAACATGCTAGAAATTGCAATACCTTTTATTTCATCAGTTATACTTTTTCACCTTGTACAAAGATAATGTTACACAAAGGGTGTATATATTTAACATATTACATACAAAACAACAACTGCATTGTAGGAGCACTCTAATTATATTATTTTAGACGACACAGTGATGATATTGCCTTAAATGTTTGTGGTGGATATTAAAGTCACTATTTGTTACCGTCTTTTGTACCATAAATCGTTATGTGTAAACTCAAGTTAGTGTGGCTTTTGCAAGAAATACACAAGCTATTGCACACATTTTTAATAACTCAACTTAACCCTCTTCACACTACCAGTCTGACATGTGTACCTTCATTTGCTAAAGGACTCGGGTAATAACAGTGATTTTTTTTTTTCAATTTTTAATTCAGGAGCAATTCAAATAGCAAATAGTCATTCTGTACTAACTCGCAGCAGGGGAGAGAATGCTGCGCTGAACTGCACCAGGCTGGATAGCAGCCACAACAGCATGTACTGGTACAGACAATATCCAGGAAAGGGACTGGAACTCCTGTACTACTCCTATGGACAAGGTATGCTGACGGAAGGAGACGTGAAGGATCCCCGATTCACAGCCAGCAGACCCACAATAGAAAAGTTCTCTTTGGAAATCAGAAACCTGGAGCCCCAGGACAGCGCCATGTATTTCTGTGCGAGTAGTATAGACACAGCGAGTTATAATAAGGGCAGCCTCGTACAAAAACACTGCAAGTTTTATTTATCAGCATTTGCTATTGCCACTCTTCTTTCCCTTTTCGTCCTTTTCCTTCTAAAAACAAGTTTAAAGTGATAGTAAAGTGTTACCTGTCATTCAGAACAAAATGAATGGTGCAGTTATTTCAGTGTTTGCGTTAATTTCTTTCTATTCAGCAAGTTGAGACTATTTATGTGAATCAGGTGGTGGTTGAACACCGTATCATGGCTTATTAGCCTGTAGGATGTATGAAAATAAAACTATCGTACACGTTTTGGTTGGAGTACATTGAAAAGAATACATGCTGTTAAGAATAAAAAAATATATACGTAGTAAGAAAAAAATGACTACGGTTTTACGTTTTTAGCGGCACGAATGTCTTTAAAACCGGGTCACAGCTCACTATTTTATCACTACTTCTTTCTATAATAGGTGCCAATGCAGGGTGCCTGGTGTGCAAGAACACTTACAGGGATCAGTGTATAGGTTGGCATAACTTGACTTAATGCCTCAATAGACCTTCTTATCTCCTGTTTGCTATGTGAAATAAAGATCTCACCAGAGCTACAGCTAGGGTTAGCACCTGTCCCTCTTTTGGGGGGGGGGGGCAGTCCCTGTTTGGGCAGTTGTGCCCTGCGAAAAAAAACTAAAAAATGACGAATGTCATGAGATTTTAAGACAAACAATATTTCCAATGTTTTCTTTAATAGTTGCATGAAACTGTTATTTTGTATCTGAAACACTTAAATATTAAATAGCATAAACAACTCAAATGCTACAATAAACTTTTATTTTGACAAAAAATGAAGCTCTGTCCTCTACACTGGTTGTGGGTATGCTTTGCCTTACAGAATCTCACATTTCTACAAAAATGCCCCACTTTGGGCATTTGAAAAGGTAGCAACCCTAGCTACAGCTAAACAAAACAATTTCAAGCAGATATATGCAAAGTGACAAAAAAAGACTTGTTGGCGTTATCCCATCTTAGGAGTACAATTATTTTGTGACAGATTGGTGCTGCTTGGCACATCCCGTCACCAGATAAGGCGGCTCCTCAACTTAAAGCTGGGGAGGAAACAAACAAAAAGGTCCATTCATGATTTGGCCCTCTTTCTTTAAGGAGCAAGCCAGGTGTCTTCTTCCAAGTTCCACATCAATGCTCCCATGGGGAGGAGATGAGGGCAGAAGACACTCCCGTGCACATGATGCACTTATTTTTGGAGGTGTATCCCATTTTTAGGCTTGATTTACCTATTCACAGAATATTCTGAATCCTCCCTCATGACATGTGGTCTTTGAAGCTGTGTAGTACACAAGAAGTTACACAACATGATCAGCATACTAGTGACATCAATGATTTAAAAGAAAACATATTTGGAAATAAAAAAATTGTATCTTTGTTTTTAGACATTTTAATGTATTAAATAACTAAGTGCTTCTTATAAAATGTTAACGTGTTCTCCCACAAAATGGCAGTCTTCCCATACTCTGGAACAAACTACCTATCTATATCAAACAAAGCTCCTCATTAGCACTCTTCAATAAAAATCTTGATGATTGGATGGGAGATAGGAAATTCACCCCCGGGATCACTTCTGTGGCTCTGCTTGACAGGGGCACAGGAAAATAATTTTCTTGGGTGGCAAAAGCTAGGGTACCGTTTGACTAGGCTTATATAGGCCCTAGGGCCAATAGCCTAGTGCCTACCTATGAACCTATGATTGCCTCCTTTCCAGAATCCATTTCAAGTCCTCTTTATATTAGTCATGCTAGTCATAAGGAAGTGGTGACGTTTTCCTAGTCTGTTGTCATACAATAAAAAAACTGTGAATCACAGGCATCTTACCCATTTTCTGTAGCAGGAATGCTTGCATTTTATTCCCCAGTGACCATCATACACATTTCTGTCAGAGCTTGTTACAAGCTATTCACAGTGATTTTACAGTTCTAGCCAAAGCATGTAGCTAAACTTCAGGCTTTTATAAGGTCTGCCATTTTGAAGTAATGTCTTAGGAGTGCTGACAGATCCTGTCCCCATCATACTTCAGGAGGTGTCAAAGCTAACCCTGCAACCAAGAGCTGTTAGCACTTGAAAGAGTGTTAACACTTGAAAGAGTGTGTTCTGCAACTTGAAAGAATGTGTTCTGCTACTCACTAGTGTCTGCACAGTTGGAAGATTTTTTTTTTTTGTTATCCAGAATGTTGGAGAATGTGCTTGCTGTTTTTGCTCAAAAGTATTTTACAAGTACAGTAAAAAGTATAACTATCTGTTCTTGAATTTGCATTAGGCAATGTTTAAAGTGAAGCACAAATCAATTCATATATTACATTTTCCGACTTCTGTAGCATTGCTTCCCCTTGATTTATATTGCAGCATACGGAACACTTCACCAAAACTAAAATCATTGAACATGATGTCAGTAGTTCAGAGTGTAAGTGTAACACTTTCTATAAAACTATTGCATTTGCAGAACATACCACTTATATGTGGATCACTATACAAACTATGTAGTCAGCTATTTGGGCTGCCATCTTT
Source organism: Protopterus annectens (assembly GCF_019279795.1). NCBI lineage: Eukaryota > Metazoa > Chordata > Ceratodontiformes > Protopteridae > Protopterus > Protopterus annectens. The sequence continues at coordinate 242,640,608 of NC_056741.1, read as the reverse complement.
TTAGATGCTCAAAGTGGGATGGTCTTACTGAAACTCGAGATTATGCGGGGCAAACCATGTCATCATCAAATACAAAATAAGTATTTATTTTATCTTATTACCAAGATAAAGACTCTGATGTGCATTGTTGGTTGTTTATACTACTTTATATGACATTAAGATGATATAAATGTAGTGTCAAACTTCTGTGGCACTTACAGAACAGTCAGAAAATACCTTTTCTTGCAAAATATCAACACATAGCCATTTTTGAGGCCCCATGGGACAGAACTGCCCAAATCAGGACTACTCTGCTGAAAGAGAAATGGGTAGCAACCCTATCAACTAAGTGTACTGATATGTTTCTCTTTCTTCTTGCAATAAAACAGTGGAACACAGTTTCACAGTTCTATTTTTTTATAGCAACTGCTGAGCTTCTGACATCAGCAGGACTAACAGCCAATCAGAGACAGTCAGCAGTAAACCACATTTCTGTATGTCTGTGGTATGTTATGCAGGCAGATACAAATTCCTCTGCAAAGTATGTGAGAAGGTAAGCTTAAAAACAAAGTGGGTAGGCTTTCCCTTCATGGATGGAAGTTTGACAAGTGGAGGCAGGTTTCTAGAACCTTCACAATACTGGAGCTATACTGCGGAGAGAAAAATGACTTAGTTGAAAAACAGTGTGGGAAAAAGTGGAGTTTTCCTTTAAAGAAAGAGAACATACATCTTACATCTCCCTTTTTGGAAGCAAAAAATAAATTATCTTGCGTGGTAGAATTTTGCACTGCAGCTCATTGAACAACAGTGGAGTACTGACATTTAGAACAGAGGGTTAAAGCTGTAACCTGTAGTTCCCATGATACAGGGTTTGAGTCTCTCACCTCTTATTTGTCTATTCTATGACCATGATCAAATCACTTAACCAGACATTGCTCCCAGGTCACCCCTGAAAAGGGATTCTGTGTCCAGTGGACCTACCTGGTTAAAAAAATGGGTCTATATCATATAGTCGAAATTCCAAAATGTCAAACACCATATGTTCGAACTTGGAATTTTGAATATTGAAAACATCGAATGCTCAGAAAATATACAGACAAAACAAGCACACCAAAATAAATAAACCACACAAATACAGTTAATAAAACCCAACCCCACACTAAACCACACAAACATTACTAATTATCCACTTACCTTAACCCGCACCCTAACCCTAAGGTCTGCAACTATCGCACACATACCCTACAAAACTACACACAAACAAAGCAATAAATACACACACATACAGTTAACAAAACCCAACCCTACACTACACCATACATACATTACTAACTATCCACTTACCTTAACCTGCACCCTAACCCTAAGGTCCGTAACTCTTGCACCACAGTGGAGAAAATAGCAAACTCCAATGATGGCCCACTGATTTCTTTCCCTGGGAAAGAAATCGATGTTCCGTCAGTTCGCTCTTCTGAGATTTTGAATATTTCAGTTCGATTAACTTAAATTCAGCGTTTTCAACATTCTAAATGCTGATAGGAACCCAAAAAAATGGGTTATTATTAAGGTGTTTATATTTTGCACTGTCTTCTTGAGAATATGGTTATATTTTTGCCACTTTGTTTTTAAACATATTTCTGAGTAGTATCCGATGTTTCTACTGGAAGCAGGAAAACCTATGTGCTACTTAGTATTCAAATATTATGCAAATTAGATTTCAGATTTTTAGCTGGATATACAAACTTTTCAAGAGCCTTTGTTGATATTTTTAATGTCTACAGGTTGAGAAGTATGCAAGGCAAAGACAAGAGCAAATTGATTTTCTCTCTTTTTCTGAGTAATGGAAACACTGTTACATTTTGACATTTAAAATACTCCCCGGGATTCATGAAGCTCGGCGCAAGGCCGGTGTAAGGCTTGCGCCGGCAGTGCAGTGTATAATCGGCGTAGCAGCGCCATATGCATAGTAATGAGTGCGCGCCGCAACCACAGACATGTGCAGAGGGCACATGAGCGAGCCCAAGTAGGATGCGGCCGTAGGCGTGGCCAAGCCGGCAGGCGATGAGCAACCTAAAGTGCTGACTTCCACAGGCCGCCTGCAATAGTAACCGCACCAGCCAGGGTCCGTGGATAATGAAACGTACGCAGAGTATGCAACATAGTACCCGTCCACACAAAACGGAGAACCAAACATTAACCCACGAAGTCCAAATTGTACCTGTCCAAGGAACAAAGGAAACGTGTAATACCGTGTCCATCACACAATGCACTGTCAGTGGGCATACCCAGTGAAGGTGTACCGCAGCATGTCAGCGCGCCACACCTACACAGAACTAGCCACATGGGCATGGTCACCAGCAGTAGTGAGAGTACACAGCTGGGTAGTCGTGTTGATATAACAACAAGAAGGAAACCAGATACCCTAAACACAGACAAACATGTGAATAGCAACATGTACTACACCCAGCAACGTGCCCGTCGCATACACATAGGACGGCGTATGCCTAAGCGTAATATCCAGAAGCAGAACCCATGCATACAAATGTAATACACAACAGCCCCGTCATAGCATGTAACCCGCACCCATGTACGACCGTGCACCCAACCCAGCTAGCAGTCTTGCGCAGCTGCACACCTACACACAATGGGTATACTTGAAATGTAGTAAGAAGTATTGTCCTAGGCAGTGCCACGCGGGCAAATATGTACCCCACATGTTAACATCCCACCTCAGGTACAGATATCCAAATGGCTGCATGTGAATGTGTCGGCAGAATGTGTACATCCCGCATGTGGTATGGACCTGTCGAAACCCCATAGGCGTGCACACGCCACGGTACCCATAACTGTACACATCTGGACAAGGCAGTATGTTCAGCCACCGTACTGATGATTAGCTATGCAGACATGTCAAACACAACACATACGGTGGAACATCTGCCCACCAAGCAGGACGCCCCAACAGGGTGCCACATGCACAGAAGGTGAAGGTGGGACATCACACGTTGAGAATAGCGTTGCCGGATGGCCAAACACCCACGGCCAACGCAAAGGATGAAATAACATGTATATGCCTGGATGAATGGGTATGTCATAGCATGGGAATAGGCCAAGCTATCCAACATAATAGCCATGCGTACCAGATACAAACTGCCAGTAACACGCAGTAGTAATGCAGGAAGGCATACACGATTGTGGGAATAGCACAGGACATATGGCATGTGCCAAGTGTTGACGCATGACACAAATGTCCAGGATGGGGCTCCCCGCAAAGAGGAACATGTGCCAACCCCACCCCCCACAGATGTACCGCAGTGGAAACACATCCCAAACACACACCAAGATCCCCCTCGAACAATCCCACGACAGCAACGGAGGCAGGTCAAAGACCACCATGACGCGTGCACAAACAGAGACATGTGTAACCGTTGCCCTAACAACCCCCCACAGGCCAACGAATAATAGTATGGACATATGCATGTAATGCTGCAAAGGATGTGTGGTAGTCCTCAGTATCACAGAGGTAGGTACACAGATACACTGTAATCAACCGTGACGTATGTGCACTGTACACAGCATACCTGCATGTAATACATAGTTCAATCATGTGCCACAGAAATATACACATACGAATGAGGATAGGGGATAGACAAGTGTGAATGGGACAAACTATGAACATAGGTTCATAGGTCCATAGGTACATAGTAGGCTATCTGCCCAAGGGCAGCTATAACCCTAGCCCATAGCTATGTTGCCTTTGCCAACCCTCCAGTCCAAAGATAACAATGCCTATTATACTGCTGTACCTCTGTCAAGCAGTGACAATGAAGTAATCCCTAGGGTATATCTGCAATCCCCCATCCATTGGTCAAGATCCCCCTCGAACAAGGCCAGCGAGGCGCTCTGCCTCACATGTACTGGGATGTTGTTCCACAGCATAGTGAGTGTCTGGGCGATGAATCTGTCCCTCCAACACATTCCATTAATGACCGTGTCAAGGTTTACGTCACCTGCCCCTGTGGTTCTGAGGGATGTAGATCCATTAGGTGAAGCATAGTCATCAAATATGGGTCAACATGGCCTTGTATGTCAGGCCTAGGTCACCACTGAGCAAGTGGTATGTGACTGAATGGAGCAGGAGTCCTGTCAGTCGGGCAGCATAACACAAATTCCTGACACCCTGCATCCGTTTGGCGATGAACCTATGGGGCCTTCCCAGCTGCTGCAGGTGTCGGGTCAGATATCCTCCGAATGGGGCAATGTACTCAATCATAGGTCTAATGAGTGATGAGTACAAAGAGACGATGACCTCCCCTGATCTAGATGTGAATCCCTGCACCATCAGGTGTGCAATGTAGAAGGTCTACCTAACTACGTTAGCAACGTGTGTGCCGAACGAATGGTGACTGACAACCTGGGTCCCCAGATCCCTGGTAACTCCCTCTGTGCTCAGTGAATTGCCACCTATATGGCAGCAAGGGGTAACCATGTTCTTCCCGAAGGGTATGACTATGCATTTCCCGGCATTTAGCTGTAGGCCATGTCCCTGGCACCAGATATCCATATCTGTGAGGCCCTTCTGAAGGATATCTGTGTCAGATGTTCGTCCCACTATGGCACCCAGTTCGCAGTCATCTGCAAACATTGTCAGCCATAACCCCCCTGTGATTGCTTGTACTTTGGAAATGTAGATGCAGAAAAAGAGTGGACCCAGGACTGAGCCCCGTGGGACACCGCCTGTGACCGGCTGTGAGTTTGACATGGTGCCAGCAACTATGACCATGTGGGTTGTGTCACCTAGCCAGTTTGCAACCCATCCTGCGATGTACGGGTTCACATCCAAGCCGATGGGTTTATCAATGATACCTGAGGGGGGTATTGTGTTGAAGGCCTTTGCCAGGTCGAGGTAGGCTGTATGGACTGCCCGACCCTCATCAATGGCCTCGGTGACTGTTCCTAAAACATCAACCAAGTTTTAAACGCATGATCTGCCTTTGACCAAGCCAAACTGGGTTGGATGCAAAGTATGCAAGTCCCCTATGTCGTCATCTATGAGTTCCATTATGATCCTTCCCCATGGCTTTGCAGATAAGGCTTGTCAAGCTAATGGGATGGTAATTACCAGGGTCAGTGGAGGCACTGCCCCTGTGAAGTGGGACTACAGTCGCCATGCGCCACAACTTGGGTACGTTACCTGAGGTGAGGCTAAGATGAAACAGCCGTCCTAACTGTGGGTCTAATCCCTCAATGAGTTTGTGGAGTACACAGCCGGGACACCATCTGGTCCCATGGATGCTGTGTTCACTGCCTTGGGGAGAGCATGTCCCACCTGTGCGTTACAGAAGTTTCGGGGGCCACAATCCTCTGGTACAGACATCTCTCCATGTGGGGGGGGAGGTGGGGGGAGATGTTTGCACCGAACCTGTCAGCCAGTATGTTGGCAATGTGTGTATGTTCAGTAAACGTCACATCATCCTGAACCCAGTCCGAGCATATCTGGGAGTGTCCTCCCAGGTGTCCAACATAGCTAAAGAAGGCCGTATGATTGTCCGTCGAGTCCTTGGTGATATATCTGTCGGATTTGCCCTGGATGATGTCATGAGAGCTTGTAGTTCTTCACATATAATGAGCAAGGGTGTCATACCTTACAAGGATTCTGCTCTGTTTTGTAGTAGCTACCTCCTTTCGTTGTAGAGCTTGTGTATGGCTGGGGTACACCAGACTGGATGCTTGGCATTGGTACAAAGACTCACAGTTGTGTAAGGGATTGCCTGATCCATGCAGTCCTGTAGGTGCTGGTAGAAGGCATATGTAAGTGATTCAGTGGCTTGAGTAATGTTTACCACTGGCTCAGGGGCCTTAAAGGAGACCACACTAGTGTTTAGAAGTGTGAAGTCGGCTTTTGAGAAAGCCATATGTATGGTAACCGGCACCACCCACAGCATTGTATGCCAATAGTAGAAGCTATTGTCCAAATAACATATTATCAGTTTGATTATTAAATTATTCATTATTATTTATTCAGTTATTTGTTTTAGCTGCTTACACTCGAAAATGCCCGGTAAGACCGAGCGAAAGTGCTCGTGATCTACTTGTTTTGGTGGTGTTATTTTGACAATAAAGTGGCGATTCTTTCTTATTGGGATTTCTGAGGATGATTTAAAGCAGTTGCTAACCTGCATCTTTGGATGTACACCATTTGGTTTCAGTTCTGAAAAACCTGGTTTTCGTAGCACTACATAATATGGGTAGTCAAACAGACATCCGCGACTGGGGAACATACAGCAGCAGTCAAACCCACTGGCCAGATGGACACAGTCCAACAAGTTCTACACTTTACATATGCACATTGGTGTCCATTGTAGGACCCCAAAAATTGATCCGTACGCTATATCATCCAGCTGCTACCGTTCCACCCAGAAGAAGCGACAGCCGTGACTACGGCACAGCTAGACATATGCATCACCAGCGTGTTTAAGGTTTATGACAAGTGTCCATGAAATGCAGGACATATGAACAGAAATCCCCAGATTGTCGAGTCCATAGAAGTGCGTCCACATCCCAGTCCCGCACACATGAAGGATGTGTAATGGGTACCGTCGAGGGTTGCAGCCATGGGATCGTGGGTATGCAGAAATGGGGCTCTGTGCTGTTTGGCAGATAATCCATTGTCCCACCCTGTGGGAGGGAAGTGGGTATAGCACATGCCTTACTCCCCACTAATAATGCAAAGCATCCACCGGATAATGCTAAATGCAGGTGTGAAATGTGCACAGCCCTATACCAGTGTCCAGTAGGCAATTCCCATGGATGGACAAGCGTACGACCAAGATGGCACCCATAACTGCAAACCTGGTGGAATTACACAGCTGCAGTAAGGCATAACACAGGAAATACAGATAGGGACTATAGTAGACACTCCCCATACAAGGTTAGACCACCGTGCGAATACCGGCGTACACAGCACTCAATCTGCCAGCACCAAAATGGGGATCACTCGCTGCCATACTGCGGAACAAATGGGCGACCTGTGGAACACATACTAATGGCACACCAACAACGTCAACTAGGAAGGTCAGTCAAAACCACCGGCCAGATGGACACAGTCCAACAAGTTCTACACTTTACACATGCACATTGGTGTCCATTGTAGGACCCAAAAATTGATACTTATGGAATATCATACAGCTGTTATCGTTCTACCAGAAGAAGCGACAGCCGTGACTATGGCACAGCTAGACATATGCACCACCAGCGTGTTTAAGGTTGATGACAGGTGTCCATGAAATGCAGGACATATGGACAGAAATCCCCAGAGTTCCGAGTCCATAGAAGTGCGTCCACATCCCAGTCCCGCACACATGAAGGATGTGTAATGTGTACCGTCGAGTGTTGCAGCCATGGGATCCTGGGTATGCAGAAATGGGGCTCGGTGTTGTTTGGCAGATAATCCGTTGTCCCGCCCCGTGGGAGGGATGTGGGTGTAGCACATGCCTTACTCCCCACTAATAATGCAAAGCATCCACTGGATAATGCTAAATGCAGGTGTGGAATGTGTATACAGTAGACACACCCCATACAAAGTCAGACCGCCGTGCGAATACTGGCGTACACAGCACCCAATCTGCCAGCAAGAAAATGGGGATCATACGCTTCCATACTGCGGAACAAATGGGCGACCTGCGGAACACATACTAATGGCACACCAACAACGTCAACTAGGAAGGTCATAGGATGTTTAAACTATGGCGTTCCGACTTATAAAGAACATCCTTCAATGAATTAATGGGATCTACATGTTTTGGTTGTGTTATTTTTACAATACAGTGGCGGAAATTTCCTAATGGGACATCTGAGGATTAGTTAAAGCAGTTGGTAGCCTGCATCATTGGATTTACACCATTTGGGTTCAGTTTAGAAAAACCTGGTTTACGTAGCACTACATAATATGGGTAGTCAAACAGACATCCGCGATTGGGGAACATACAGCAGCAGTCAAACCCACTGGCCAGATGGACACAGTCCAACAAGTTCTACACTTTACATATGCACATTGGTGTCCATTGTAGGACCCCAAAAATTTATCCATACGCAATGTCAACCAGCTGCGATCGAGAGACCCAGAAGAACTGGCAGCCGTGACTACAGCACAGCTAGACATATGCACCACCAGCGTGTTCAAGGTTGATGACAAGTGTCCATGAAATGCAGGACATATGAACACAAATCACCAGATTGTCGAGTCCATAGAAGTGCGTCCACATCCCATTCCCGCACACATGAAGGATGTGTAATGGGTACCATCGAGGGTTGCAGCCATGGGATCCTGGGTATGCAGAAATGGGGCTCGGTGTTGTTTGGCAGATAATCCATTGTCCCACCCTGTGGGAGGGAAGTGGGTATAGCACATGCCTTACTCCCCACTAATAATGCAAAGCATCCACCGGATAATGCTAAATGCAGGTGTGAAATGTGCACAGCCCTATACCAGTGTCCAGTAGGCAATTCCCATGGATGGACAAGCGTACGACCAAGATGGCACCCATAACTGCAAACCTGGTGGAATTACACGGCTGCAGTAAGGCATAACACAGGAAATACAGATAGGGACTACAGTAGACACTCCCCATACAAAGCCAGACCACCGTGCGAATACCGGCGTACACAGCACTCTATCTGCCAGCACCAAAATGGGGATCACTCGCTGCCATACTGCGGAACAAATGGGTGACCTGCGGAACACATACTAATGGCACACCAACAACGTCAACTAGGAAGGTCATAGGATGGTTAAACTATGGCGTTCCCACTTATAAAGAACATCCTTCAATGAATTAATAGGATCAACATGTTATGGTGGTGTTATTTTGACAATACAGTGGCGGATATTTCCTATTGTGACTTCTGAGGATTATTTAAAGCAGTTGCTAACCTGCATCTTTGGATGTACACCATTTGGTTTCAGGTTTGAAAAACCTGGATGTCGTAGCACTACATAATATGGGTAGTCAAACAGACATCCGCGATTGGGGAACATACAGCAGCAGTCAAACCCACTGGCCAGATGGATACAGTCCAACAAGTTCTACACTTTACATATGCACATTGGTGTCCATTGTAGGACCCCAAAAATTTAACCCTATGCAATATCTACAAGATGAGAGCGAGTGACCCTGAAGGAGTAACAGCCGTGACTACAGCACAGCTAGACATATGCACCACCAGCGTGTTTAAGGTTGATGACAAGTGTCCATGAAATGCAGGACATATGAACAGAAATCCCCAGATGGTCGAGTCCATAGAAGTGCGTCCACATCCCAGTCCCGCACACATGAAGGATGTGTAATGGGTACCGTCGAGGGTTGCAGCCATGGGATCGTGGGTATGCAGAAATGGGGCTCGGTGTTGTTTGGCAGATAATCTGTTGTCCCGCCCAGTGGGAGGGATGTAGGTATAGCACATGCCTTACTCCCCACTAATAACGCAAAGCATCCACCGGATAATGCTAAATGCAGGTGTGAAATGTGTACTGCCCTATACCAGTGTCCAGTAGGCAATTCCCATGGATGGACAAGCGTACGACCAAGATGGCACCCATAACTGCAAACCTGGTGGAATCACACAGCTGCAGTAAGGCATAACACAGGAAATACAGATAGGGACTACAGTAGACACTCCCCATACAAAGTCAGACCGCCGTGCGAATACCGACGTGCACAGCACTCAATCTGCCAACACCAAAATGGGGATCACTCGCTTCCATACCGCGGAACAAATGGGCGACCTGTGGAACACATACCAATGGCACAATAACAACGTCAGCTAGGAAGGTCATAGGATGGTTAAACTATGGCGTTCCCACTTATAAAGAACATCCTTCAGTGAATTAATAGGATTAATGTCAATTGACCATGGAATACACCTAATCAACATCAAAGAACCGCTGGCACCTTATGGCACACAATCCAAAACACACATAGGTAGATGAAACAGTCAACGTAGACATTGTCCAGGACAGGTCACAAATGGTATACAAAGGTTCCTTCATAGACATGTAAGCGCTTTCACCTGTAGGCTCCGTCAGACTTACACATAACATAAAAGCATCCAGGCTTTAAATATCCCCCCTTACACTTTCATTGGTCAATTTCTCAGCAAACAATGAACATTTAACCACAGCATATAAAGCACAGACGCAATGTTAACTACACACACATATATTAACATCTCCAAAAACATCCTATTAACACATGTATTATATGATATTGTACTATGCCTAATACTCATCAATCAAAGATCTAACAATATATATAGAAGATATGTATATCATATCAATGTAATACAGTGGTAAACACTGAAAGAGTGGACTAATGTGTGTTAACTGTATATCTGTACCTAAACTACATTCCTGTTACGGGGGTGTAAGCCACCTGTTTCTCAAAAGAGGCTTCATCAGTGTTTCATCAGTCAGCCCTGGTGTGTGGTCAACCCTCCACCTAATAATCCATCTACATCCGCATTCTAAAGCATAGTTGATGAGGTCCCCCCTCTGGTATTATAACCTAGCCTTCGTAAAACACTGAATGTAAACGTATGCCTTGTGATGTGCTCATAGCCAGCCGTAGGCATACACCAATCCTGCGGCTGCCTAGGGCGCCGCACTAGTAGGGCCACCTGTCTAGTAGGTATGTCATGTAGGTACACCAGGATGGGGGCACCATGTGTTGTGGTGGTGGGCGCCATGGAGCCCTATAGCCTAGGGCAGCGGTCGATCTAAGGCCGCTGCCGTAGGAGGGGTAGTATGGTCTGCAGGTATGTGCAGAAGTGCACATGAAACAGCGGTCCACAAGGATTACCCATAGTGGCGACACCTGCACAGATGGCTATAGAGGGACACACACACGACCATGCATACAGCACAGTTAGACATACACACACCATAAATAGGCAATTATACACAAGGTTTATGGCGTATGGGTACAGTGTCAGTACAGCAAGGATAGCTGTCTGCCACGATATCCAGCAGATGTCTCTAGGGTGTTCCGGAATACGGACGTTGCATGGACAATGAGTGGATATGCATCGTACCACAGTTCTATGTGTCAGCCGTGCAAATATGCGATACATGGGACAGACAGCTGTCCATGCAAGAGCAGCGCTATGGGCACAACATAGGTATGTAGCTATACAACGACAGAGATACAGACGGACACATGTGGCAAGGCCGTGAGTGTAACGTACACAGCACCACCCCACCACACCATAGCAGGGTGCACGTGGAGAACCCGCTACAGAGGTTGCCAACCACAGCAGGCACACAGGCAGTCCACGAGCTGTGTCTCACCATCCACAAACACAGGGACGGTGGCAGGATATGAGTGTTCTGCAGAAACTCTAAAGCCATATCCTATGAATCCATGCGGCTGGGAGCATAGACACACACACACATCTGGCAGGCATGGTGATTGACCACACCCCCACATACCCAACCGCACAACAGTATGACACAGGTATGGAACGCGCTACGTGGACCACCGAACACAGCACCGTCAGAGGCACATGTCCAGGTGGGTGACAACATCCATAAAGGAATAGCCGCCGATAGCCAAGGTATGTGTTGCCAAGCGTCTAAAATAACTACACTCTACTAGGGAAGCTGTGAACACACACACCCCCGGGGAAGGGCCGGGAGTCGAACCTACGCCTACCTACATGTACTCATGACAGCATGATGCATTTACAGAACGCGCTACTGAGATTACTGAGCGCAGCGCTGTCAGAGGCATACTTCTAGGCTGGTGACATCATCCGTAAGGGAATAACTGACAATAGGCAAGGTATGTGTTGCGAAGCATCTAAAAGCATTTTCATCTGCAGAGGCAGCTGGAAACACACACACGCACACACAGGGAAGGTCCGGGAGTCAAACCTATGCCTACCTACATGAACTCACTACAGCATGATGCATTTACAGAGCGCGCTACCAAGATTACTCAGCACAGTGCTGTCAGAGGCATACTTCTAGGCGGGTGACATCATCCGTAAGGGAATAGCTGACAATAGCCAAGGTATGTGTTGCGAAGTGTCTAAAAGCAGGTTCATCTGCAGAGGCAGCTGGAAACACACACACACACACACACAGGGAAGGTCCTGGAGTCGAACCTACGCCTATCTACATAAACTCACTACAGCATGATGCATTTACAGAATGTGCTACAGAGATTACTGAGCACAGTGCTGTCAGAGGCATACTTCTAGGCGGGTGACATCATCCGTAAGGGAATAGCTGACAATAGCCAAGGTATGTGTTGCGAAGCATCTAAAAGCATGTTCATCTGCAGAGGCAGCTGGAAACACACACACACACACACACAGGGAAGGTCCGGGAGTCGAACCTACGCCTACTTACATGAACTCACTACAGCATGATGCATTTACAGAACGCGCTACCGAGATTACTCAGCACAATGCTGTCAGAGGCATACTTCTAGGCGGGTGACATCATCCGTAAGGGAATAGCTGACAATAGCCAAGGTATGTGTTGCGAAGCGTCTAAAAGCATGTTTATCTGCAGAGGCAGCTGGAAACACACACACACACACACACAGGGAAGGTCCGGGAGTCGAACCTACGCCTACCTACATGAACTCACTACAGCATGATGCATTTACAGAACGCGCTACCGAGATTACTGAGCACAGTGCTGTCAGAGGCATACTTCTAGGCGGGTGACATCATCCGTAAGGGAATAGCTGACAATAGCCAAGGTATGTGTTGCGAAGCGTCTAAAAGCATGTTCATCTGCAGAGGCAGCTGGAAACACACACACACACAGGGAAGGTCCGGGAGTCGAACCTACGCCTACCTACATGAACTCACTACAGCATGATGCATTTACAGAACGCTACCGAGATTACTGAGCACAGCGCTGTCAGAGGCATACTTCTAGGCGGGTGACATCATCTGTAAGGGAATAGCTGACAATAGCCAAGGTATGTGTTGCAAAGCGTCTAAAAGCATGTTCATCTGCAGAGGCAGCTGGAAACACACACACACACACAGGGAAGGTCCGGGAGTCGAACCTACGCCTACCTACATGAACTCACTACAGCATGATGCATTTACAGAACGCTACCGAGATTACTGAGCACAGCGCTGTCAGAGGCATACTTCTAGGCGGGTGACATCATCTGTAAGGGAATAGCTGACAATAGCCAAGGTATGTGTTGCGAAGCGTCTAAAAGCATGTTCATCTGCAGAGGCAGCTGGAAACACACACACACACACACACACACAGGGAAGGTCTGGGAGTCGAACCTATGCCTACCTACATGAACTCACTACAGCATGATGCATTTACAGAACGCGCTACCGAGATTACTGAGCACAGCGCTGTCAGAGGCATACTTCTAGGCGGGTGACATCATCTGTAAGGGAATAGCTGACAATAGCCAACGTATGTGTTGCGAAGCGTCTAAAAGCATGTTCATCTGCAGAGGCAGCTGGAAACACACACACACAGAGAAGGCCGGGAGTCGAACCTACGCCTACCTACATGAACACACTACAGCATGATGCATTTACAGAACGCGCTACCGAGATTACTGAGCACAGCACTGTCAGGAGGCATACCCCTAGGTGGGTGGTATCATCTGCAGAGGCAAGGCAGCCGATAGGGAATGAAGACAGAGTGCACAGTCACACAGCATGTTACCATCCCAAGGTGGCCGTACAGTAACATGGTAGTGCTGCAGTCGGGAATACCAACTAACTACGGAGCAGTACATCACGACATGAATATGGGATGCACCACATATAGTATACCCTATGAGAGGGCATCCAGCGTGCAGGATGTAGGCAGCCATTGTGGCATAACAACCACATATGAGTCACCTGGATGGTCACCATGGCTATGCAGGATGTCATTGGCCATGGCTACATGCCTAGTAGCAGACATCGGTGCCGACTGTAGTGTGTACCCCCGAATGGTGTACTGGCCATGCCTCTCACACCTAGTGGTTGCGAAGGGGAGACAGACATGCTCACGGGGTATCAACGCAGACAGGCGCGGTGTGCACTGTACTGTGTGTCCATCTACACAGCTGCTTACTGGGCATGCTCAGACACTTAGAATCGGCACAGTGCAGACATGCATACACATGGGGCGACGGCATGGGAGGCAGAATGTGGACCGTCGTGTGTCCACCCACACAACAGCAACCCGGCCATGCCACAGACGTGGCAGTTGCGAAGGGGAAACAGGCATGCACACGGGGTATCAATGCAGATGGGCATGGTGTGCACTGTACTGTGTGTCCATCTACACAGCTGCTTACTGGGCATGCTCAGACACTTAGAATCTGCACAGTGCAGACATGCATACACATGGGGTGACGGCATGGGAGGCAGAATGTGGACCGTCGTGTGTGTCCACCCACACAACAGCAACCCGGCCATGCCACAGATGTGGCAGTTGCGAAGGGGAAACAGGCATGCACACGGGGTATCAATGCAGACGGGCGCGGTGTGCACTGTACTGTGTGTCCATCTACACAGCAGCTTACTGGGCATGCTCAGACACTTAGAATCTGCACAGTGCAGACATGCATACACATGGGTCCATGTCGTGTGTGTCCACCCACACAACAGCAACCCGGCCATGCCACAGACGTGGCAGTTGCGAAGGGGAAACAGGCATGCACACGGGGTATCAATGCAGATGGGCGCGGTGTGCACTGTACTGTGTGTCCATCTACACAGCTGCTTACTGGGCATGCTCAGACACTTAGAATCTGCACAGTGCAGACATGCATACACATGGGGTGACGGCATGGGAGGCAGAATGTGGACCATCGTGTGTGTCCACCCACACAACAGCAACCCGGCCATGCCACAGACGTGGCAGTTGCGAAGGGGAAACATGCATGCACACGGGGTATCAATGCAGATGGGCGCGGTGTGCACTGTACTGTGTGTCCATCTACACAGCTGCTTACTGGGCATGCTCAGACACTTAGAATCTGCACAGTGCAGACATGCATACACATGGGGTGACGGCATGGGAGGCAGAATGTGGACCGTTGTGTGTGTCCACCCACA
This sequence comes from Protopterus annectens, assembly GCF_019279795.1. Classification (NCBI taxonomy): domain Eukaryota; kingdom Metazoa; phylum Chordata; order Ceratodontiformes; family Protopteridae; genus Protopterus; species Protopterus annectens. The sequence goes on along the minus strand of NC_056741.1, from coordinate 242,625,530 downwards.
CAACAGCAACCCAGCCATGCCACAGACGTGGCAGTTGCGAAGGGGAAACAGGCATGCACACGGGGTATCAATGCAGACGGGCGCGGTGTGCACTGTACTGTGTGTCCATCTACACAGCTGCTTACTGGGCAAGCTCAGACACTTAGAATCTGCACAGTGCAGACATGCATACACATGGGGCGACAGCATGGGAGGCAGAATGTGGACCGTCGTGTGTGTCCACCCACACAACAGCAACCCGGCCATGCCACAGACGTGGCAGTTGTGAAGGGGAAACAGGCATGCACACGGGGTATCAATGCAGACGGGCACGGTGTGCACTGTACTGTGTGTCCATCTACACAGCAGCTTACTTGGCATGCTCAGACACTTAGAATCAGCACAGTGCAGACATGCATACACATGGGGCGACGGCATGGGAGGCAGAATGTGGACCGTCGTGTGTGTCCACCCACACAACAGCAACCCGGCCATGCTCACACACGTAGTATATGCTACGCGCCGTCCGGCATGCAGACGGAGTGCACACACCGCAAGTCACGGCCAGGTAAACCCGTACACACGCACAGGGTGGACACACATGCAGTTACACGTACACACACAGATGACAGCACAGGCATCACGGGTACAGGCTGAACATGTACACACCGTAGTGAACACTGTAGCTGCTATGCCAGCACCATGTCATCGGTGCAGCAGTATGCCTCACGGTCCAGCAACTGCATGTGACATATGTCCAGAAGACTATGTGGCGGTGTACATCCGTCGTGCAGAGTACACATGTACTATCAATGATCCCACAGGTGTGATGTAGTCCACCCATACCAGTATACATGGACAGGCGTGCTCCACACATACCACGGGCCTGACACAGATATGACACATGACTGCAGCTGTACCACAGTGAAGCAATGTCCGGATATGTCACATATGTGATTTCCTGGCTGTGTGCATGGACTGCACGCAGGACACATACGAAGCCTGTGATTTACCACATGCATAACACAGGCGTACGTGGTAATACACACACGAAGGGAAGGCGGACACATGTCTGTGGTATGCACCCCCTACAGGGTGTAGCGGTGTTCACTGGGACACATACCCTTGTACAGTTTGCCTGTGACAGCTGTGATACCATACCACAGTCCATGTTCCATGTATGTTGACACACATGTCACAACATAGCAATGCATACACACATGGCAACAGGGGATACATGTGACACGTGTACTGTGCACGGTGCAGCCGTGCATGAGCGGTGTCCGTAACACAGTTGCAACCCCCTACCACATGCATACCCATCATGGGGCCGTCATATGGTGGCATAGTAACAGCACGCATGGCAGTCTGTGTGTACACCATGTGTTTAAACACCTGTCCACATGCATGTGTGCAGGTGCTGGTCACAGGTGTGTCACACACCATCCTACCCTGCCATGTGCATACAGTCTGCTATGTCACCTTTACATGACAGCGCTGCCATGATGCATACCCATCGGCCATGCGTGATCGACCATATGTCACATTGCCACTGTAACCCCTACCACCTCCCAAGTGCAGATATTGGCACAGCTGCCAGATACAGTGGTAGTACACAGGATGCATCACATACCGCTGCACGCCTGCACAAATCCCATGTAGCGGGTGTGGCATTCCTAGCACCAACATGTGTGCAGGAATGTGTGCCCATGTATGCCACAGATCGGGGGGACTATGTGCCACGTGCCACACATCACTGTACACCATGGTAGAGATCTGTACCTACCTCAGTGTGGGGTGCATCGATGTGGATGGTGCAGTACATGCAACATGTCATCCCTCCGTGTAGACATGTGTGGCCACCACCATGTCAGTGTGTCAACATGTGTGTATGTCTGCTGCCTGTTGAGAGGGTGTATGCAGATATAGTGTTGTGACTGGACACTGACCACACAGGGTGACCATTCCGTACTGGTGCTGCATTGTACAGCCCTGTCAATGCCATACCTGTGAGCCTTACTGGCCACCTGTGCAAGACCACCCCTGTGACATGGCGTGGGTGCATTGTCTTGTGAGGGTGCTGACCACACAGACAGGTGTCTCCATCTGCACACAATGGTGTGTGTGCCATAGAGGTGTATGCACCGCGATTGCAGGCATATTCCTGTACCGGTACAGCATCCGACTGCTGCACACCGTGCACCACAGCTGACAGGTGACACCTGCGGTCAGTAGCCAGCACACTGCGTACGACACCTGCAGAATGTCACCATACCTGTACTGTGTCATGCCATGTATGTGATGTCTCTGTCCACCGTAGCCTGTGGCACCGACCACAGGCGTCAGGTGCAGTATATGTGTGGACATGTGCGTCATTTACCGTGTAAGCAACGTTACACTGTATCCGGCTCCGTCTCCGCAGGTTTATGTGTATGACCTCTCTTCTTGCAATCCCGACTGTCTGTTCTCTATATCACAAAAGCTCTGCACCTGCTCCCATAGTATTCCTACATAGGTAAAGTACATGTATACTAAATGGAGTACTACACTGGCCTAGAATCCCCTTGTGTACCCACTTCCCTATAGGTGCCTTCTGACCCGGTTACACAGCAAATGCATTCACGTTCTCTGGCATGTCGAAGGGTCAATTGCTAGCGACCTCTCCTGTTCAGATGGTGAATCTGGGCGTCCTGGGCACTGTTACAGGTGCCTCATGGACACGGACAAGCCGCACCTCCCCCAATGAACATAATACATGTGACAGATGCAACTATATAGCCAGACAGTGGGCTGTGCTCTCTCAAACCATGACCGCAAGACCAAGCGGGAGGGGAAGGACACCATGCACACCACAAACCCAGTGTCACATGTGACTATCGCAAATGCTAATCAAACACATGAACACACTAAGACATACCTGGAGGCACTGCTAAAACATGTCACGAACCTAACGAGCCCTCTGAAGCAGACACACAAGCAACTGCCTCCACAAGACATAGAACATGCAACACATAGTTCTCAACGTCAGTGTGCTAAACTGTCAGAGCCCCAAAGGCAACACACACACTGCCAGACACACTTGTAATGGGTGATGCCACTGTCAGACACACCGACGTCCCACCCACCAGACTGAACAAGGGAATGATCACAGTAGGCTGCCTGCCGGGCGCTGGAATACGCCACATAACACATGCACTCAGGTCACTCCGCAGCATGTACAGGTATGACGCGGTCATTGCCCATGCTGGTGTCAACGACTGGAGACATACCACCCTGGGATACAGTAAAGGAGACATAGAGGGCCACTCAGATTGTGTAGCCCAGGCCGGCATGTCCCTGACCCTGGGCAGTATCCCACCCTCATCAAGTATGATGCCACTATACTGGCTCCAAGTGGTCACCCTTGATAATGTGCCTGGTTACCAGTGTCAGTCTGAGGGGATCCAGATTCCTCATACCTGGGATGACATGCTTGGCACGCCACGCCCCTTCGCAAGGTATGGCTCACACCTGTCGCCCCTGGTCTTCAAGGGTTTGGCTAAGGCACCTGCCACCCCCACAGTGCCCACTGCAGGCAAGGCTGGAATGATAAACCTACCACCTTACACTACAAACCTGGAGAACAGACAGGGTAATACTGCTCAGTGCCGGTGGTCTATGCCCAAGCTGCACACCCTCAAATGCCCTCCTCAGTATGGAGGACATCGATGTCAGTGCTGTGACTGAAACATTGATCAGGGCTGCTGAGAGCACCCCAGCACTATCGGGTCATACCCCATATCACACGTTCAGGACCATAACCTGGACCTAACACAGAAGGAGGGGGAGTCTCCATTTCCATGAAGGATACACACACCTCCAGGTTGGCAGAAATGCACGTAGCAGTGGGGAATATCCAGGTGCAATTAACCATGGGTAGGACTGCCCTACAGTTTGTTGCATGCTACAGACCACCCTCCCAAACCCAGGATACCTGCACAGCCTTCCTGAAGACACTGGTGAGTGTGAATGCTCTCACAACACCGTCATATTGGGTGACATCAACCACCCATACATAGACCGGGAACATTACCCAGGACACAACACCCTACACCAAAGGTCCCAGGTGTTCATACACCTGAATGCTGTGGAACAACCATGCACCATACCCACAAGGGGGGGGTGTATACTAGTTCTGATCATTACACATGGGGACGATATGCTCCACACAGGATGTACATCCCTCAATGGTGATGTCAGACCATATAGTGAACTCACTGGAGATCCGCATCCTGCACCCAACACCGGCATGGGAGACCACAGTGACGACCTCTCCACAGTGAACCACACACGTCATATGACCGGTGTGGTACCCTACAAGGCCTCCATGCCAGTGGTAAACACAGGCCACACTGCTGAAACCCTTACAAATGCCTTCTATGAGCACCCCCAGGAATGTCTGCACCAAGCGATCCTGATAACATCAGGACCTTGTCCACCGAAGGCAGGCACATGGTCTGGTGGACCCCAGCCATTGACAAACCGTACAACAAGAGTTGAGAGCTAATACATGACAGAGCAATATCAGTACCAGGGAAGGCATCACTGCTTAATACCGGCGTTAACATACGATCACTCATACAATCACCCAAGGCCGCCTGTGGGAGTGGTACTGCAAAGGACACATAAGACAACCATAGGGCCTTCCTTAGCTATGGTAGGAACATGGGTGGAAGCACACAGTTATGCCCGGAATTACTCCAGAATGGTACAATGATCACTGAACCCACAGACATTGTCAACAAAACAGCGGACATGTTCCATGCATACATCTACCCTCCCCCCCCAAGAGGGGACGTATCCATCCCACCAGAGTCTAGCCTCCCAAACATCCCGTATGCCCAGGAGAGAGCTGATATCTGTTAAGCAGTGAACACAGCATCAATGGGACCAGATGGTGTCCCCGGCTGTGTGCTGCACAACCTCATTGAGGCCCCCACCCCGCACATAAGGCTGCTGTTTCATCTTAGCCTTACTACGGGCTACGTCCCCGATGGATGGCATATGGCAACTGTGGTCCCACTACACCAGGGTAGTGCTCTTATGGACTCTAGACATCCCTGCCCTATCAGCTTGACAAGCCTTGTCTGCAAAGCTGTGGGGAGGTCCATACTGGAGCCCATAAATAAAGACATTGGTGTACAGCCAATACCAGAACATACCCACATCGGCTTAGTCAAGGGCAGATCCTGCCTCCCAAACCTGGTCGACCTGTTTGGAGGAGTCACTAAGGCCATTGATGGGGGTACGTCGGTTTGCACAGACTACCATGACCTGGCGGGAGCGTTCATACCACACTCCATGTGGGCATCATAGAAAGGCTCACCAGCGTAGATGTGGAGACATATGTCACACGATGGTTTGCCAACTGGATGGAGGTCACACCACACAGGGTTTGTGTTCCTGGTGCCATGTCAGACTCCAAGCTGGTCCCGAGTGGTGGCCCACAGGGCTCAGTCCTGGGCCCCCTCCTGTTCGGCATTCAACTTTCCAATGTGCATGCAAACATAGGGGGATTGTGGCAGACAAGGTATGCAGATGACTGCACTCCGGCCACCATACTCAACACCCCATCAGACACAGACATCAACCTGGGGTCTCATAGAAATGGATAACTGGTGCCAGAGCCATGGCCTGATGCTACATGCCAGGGAAGGTATAGACCTACCCTTTGTGAAAGACATGTTCACCCCGACTTACCATATAGGTGGTAAGCCATTAAACATGGTGGACGTGATCAGGGACATGGGTACCAAACCTGTCGGTAACCTCTGTCAACACTCACATTGCCAATGTGGTTGGGAAGACATTCCACTGTGCCCACCTGGTCATGAAGGGATTCACATCCACATCAGGGGAGGTCATTGTACCCCTGTACTCTTCACACATCAGACCAATGATTGCGTACAACGCCACATTTGGAATGTACCTAACCTGACACCTGCAGCACTCAGAAGGACCTGAAACGTTCCACAACACAGGGATAAAGGTGCTGAGACATATGTCACATGCTGCCCAACCGAGGGGACTCCGGCTTTATACCTTCTTAGCCCGTCTGCTCTGTGGTGATCTGTGCCTGACATACACGGCCATGTCCTACCTGGGTGACATGGACATGTCCCACCTCCTAGGCTCCAAACAAACACGGGCACAGAAGCAACTGACAGAAACCTCAACACGGACATAAATAGGACGTGCTGGGGGGACAGGGTCATTGCACAGAGACCCCCTACAACATGGAAAAGATTCCCAGCCCATGTGAAGCAGAGCCCTTGACTGACTTTGTCCAAGAGTAATCCTGACATGTGGATGTGTGATCGTAGGTATGCGCCAGGCATCATCTCTGTGTCACTGCTGGACAGAGGGACAGCGGACCGATGGATGTAGTATCCTCATCCTAAGGGGTGGTGAAAGCCACACACACTCTGGCTAGGCTTACACATGCCATAGGGCACATAGCCTGGTATGTACCTATGCGCCTATGTACCTATGTAGGGGTCCATGCAGGTTGCGGGTACCTCTGGTATGCTGATATTGCCAGATGTGCCTGTGGGTAAACCACAGCTACACGTGGGGGACTGATAACAGTGCTCCCAATAGGCACATGTAAGTACACCATATTTGGCATACAGGTTAACAGAACCAACATGGTGCTACACATGTAACCGTCACGCATACCGTGTACACAGATCAATGTATGCTGCACCTGCATCACATGGTATGTCTGCTGCATGATGTCAGTACACAACCCACGTCACATATGCACCTGTCACCTGTCATACACAACCACTGCAACATACACATCACGCACAATGCGGACACAGGTATCACATACACCTCTCACTATCTTGTCCACCCTGTGCATCAAAATATGTTTGCATAACCGTGCACCGATGGTGTGGATGACAGTGCTGCGGCAGAGGCTTCATCATATGCACAGGGTGATATGTGTGCCAGGGGCATAGGCTGTACCAATGGATGACATCATGTGTGTGTGTAAGGGCCAGTGCATTTACTGGGCATGACTGTGCAGAATGCATGTGGATGTGGTGGAGCCCTACAGTTGTGTCTGCTGTGTGTGGGTATGTGTGTACACAGTTCAGCCATCTGTGATGCCTACACGGGGTATACTTGGCAGCCCCAGACTGTACAGTGCAGGTTGTACAGCTCACTGTGTCCGCCTGCGGCCATGTGACCCGTGCCTGCCTGGGGTCGCACGGGCACTACCTGGTGGAGGTATGGAGTGGCCACTCTCCGATGACACATGTCCGCTGGAACCGTGTCCACGCTGGGACCGGCCAGGGCCACATCCATGTGGCCTGCTGTGTCCTGGTGTGGTTGGTGTAGCACCAGCTGCACTGCTGCTACCAGCACTGTGTGAGTGGGCATGAGAGGTGGCACGCACACGTCGACCTGCACTAGGTGGTGTTGCTGGCATACGGCCATGTGTCCTATGCCTCACCCCTACCAGGTGTTCCAGCACAGACAGCTCACGCTCGTGGATTGACATGCCTCGGTCGAGGATTCCAACCATCTCACCTAATCGCCTATCCAGAACATCGGCAAGCTGCTGTTGAGCATTCGCCAATGACTGGATGTTCTCATTTAGGGAATGGATTGTGGCCCTCTGCAGCCTCTGCCCTTCTTGGTTCTGCCGTTCAGCACGTGCCTGTGCTGCCATTACAGTCTGGAACATGCGTCTGGTGATACCAGCTGCTGCACCCTGTACGGCAGGTGCATGTCTACCAGAGCTCCTCCTACGAGCAGCACCAGCCACATGCCTGTGTGGCACATCACCAGTCATTACACTGGCAACATGGTGTGTACCCGCACCTTCTGTAGACACCACACATTCCTGCTCAATGCCAACAGACGCTGACTGTCCTTCCTCTATGGGCAACGGTGATGTGGTATGTGTCGGCATCTGAACCGTGCAGAGATGAAGGGGACATAGGTGGGATGTTAAACAATGGCACAGCTTCTGCCCGTGACGACCCTGCCTGTGCCTCATGCATATGGTCATCACCGCTAGTATCTGTGGGGACACTAGCATCAGATGGACCGCAGGAGGGGAACGCACCTACAGCACCTGTGAATACAAAGACATACTGTAAGATACATTACACACACACAGACACACACGCACACACACACACACACACACACACACACACACACACACACAGACACACACACACATGCGGAGACACACACACGCTGACACACACACGCAGACACACACACATGCAGACACATCATGCATGTGATATTGCAGATGGCATGCAGCATTCCCACACCACAGCTCAGTGAATGCAAGCCAGACATTAATAGTGGTAGTATGCATACTGCCCTGGGGTGCACACTACATCAAGCAGGTGTCATTTCAGTAGGCATGCAGTACACACATTCATGGTAGTCTGCATGCATCACCGTGATACACCGTGTGGCCACAGGCGGGTTAACAGTACACATGGCTGGCGTCACTTTGTCATGTACTCCGCCAACATGTGCGATAACATGTGGACATGTGACAATGGTGTCCCACCACATGCACCACATCAAACTGGACGTCACAGTGCAGTGTTATGTGTACAGGCTACAGATAGAATGCATGTGTAACAAGGATGTCTGTGCAGGTGTGGTTGGTGTGAGCTGTGTACATAGCTGTACAGTGGGGAGTACGGGCACTGTGCCACTGCATGGCAGCAAGACACAGGTATGTTTCTGTGCGATGCGTAACATGGACGCATTGCATTGCCATGTCTGCAACACAGTCATGCTGTTCCACAGCACGTATATGGTAGATATTGGTGGCACCTCCAGTGGCTGCAGACAGGCATTTCGTTTGTCTGGTGTACCACATCAGATGTACAGGGGGTCCACTACAGCTATGATCGCACTATGTGTGGACAGGGTGCAACGGTGACTACCCACTGCAGATGTACTGTGTGGCAACATGCCTGTGGGTATCACCCATGGCCATGTTTGACTGGGTCATGGACAATTGTGTGTGATGGGCATCGTGTACACATCCCTGTGGTGGCCCATGTGACATACACCCATACTAGTCTGAGGTGTCACAATCCCGAAGGCTATGCAGACATTGTGGATGTCTGCTATGTCGGCGTAGTTCATGTCATGGTGTGACAATGTTGCAGACAGAACACCACGTGCATGGGACATGTCATGTGCCATGCACAATGTGTGCACACAATGCAGGGGCATAGGTCACATTGGTAACACCTGTGTGCTGGCCAGATCACAGCTCACTATGTGGTACTGTGTGCGTACCGCAAAGGCATTCCGATGCATACTACACATGCAGCCATTGTAGAACACCTCCACCATTGTATGCATAGCTGACTGCACATATCACACCGATGGGTTATGTGGTGTCATGCTGGTGCATACTAACGGTTGTATCTACTGTACATGGGTGGCGTGTGTGTCGGGTGGTGCAACCTGTATACCGTGACTGGAGCAGACCCAGGTGTGCATGTCATACCTGGACACATGGGGAATATCTATACACTGTAACATGCCTATTACTAGCAACAGTCTCACCTGCAACGGACCCATGGCTGTGCGACACGCCAGAGGTACCTGTATAGGGGCAACACAACAGTATACACATTATCCATTACTGTAGCCACAGTAAGCACTGTGTATGTCACATCATGTACCTGTGTGGTAGCATGTGTTATGCACATGTCTGCAAACACAACGTAGCATACTGTAGTATGCAGCTTGTGTGGCCATATACCTGGCATGTGTTGGTACATTATGTGGTGTACTATGACACCCACACCTACGTCAGTTATCATACACACATGCAAGACTGACTTACCAGGCAGCTCCAGGCTCGTTGGTTGGGAGACACCCACCTCCACGATGGCAGCGAGTGTTTCTGCATGTTGTTCCCTGGGTGTCCCCAGACTGGCCAGGAACTCCTCCGTGTGTGTGAGTGGGTGCTGGGTTGGTGGCCTACCACCTGTCCCACCTTGTTCTCTGGTGATTGCGGTGGCACGCTGTTTCACGTGCCGTATTAGGTCTGTGCAGTGTCGGCGGATCTGCTGGTAGGTGCGGTTGTTGCCACCCACGTTGTTCACCCTCCTGCGCATATCCTGCCACACGTCGTCCCGCTGCTGTGCTTGTTGTGGCACATGGCTGAATAGTAGCTCGTAGTTGTCGTGGAGCAACGGTATAATCACATCATCCTCCTGGCGGCTGAAGGCTGGCAGCGGGAACGTGGCATTATCTGTAAGACATAATGATGGTGACAGGTCACATTTACACTGATGTACTGGCATACTGCTGGGCATACATTGCTATGACATGTACAACATCTGCACAGTAATCTCTGCGATGCATCATGGTAGTGACACAGCTGACGTGTTGCCATCACACCATTAAGCAGTGGGTTTCATATCATATCTGTGTGTCAACTCATCACACTGTACACACACCATGTTGATGGTAGCCTGCTGTGGACATGTGTACCTGCCTGCACCTGTGTTCATACCAGTTGGCACGTGTCCCAATGTGACAACAGTTCTACTGTTCACCTGGATGCTGTGTATATGTCAGTAGGCATCACGTACGTGGACATTATGAACGTCAGCGGTGGCACTGCACACATACACATGGACACATGTACATGCATGTGTTGTGCCATGTACATCTACACAGCAATGTACGGGTGTTGGCCAACCTGCCACGGCTCACCTGTATTGCACATGTGATACACATGGGACATTGTGTAACCATGTGACATTAGCAGGAAAGGTCATGCATAGCATGTGCGCATGCATGTTGTTCACACCAACACACAGCACCTGTGACACCACAGGGTGCATCAGTGCCACATTACTGCTGTGGACGGTTGATAGTGCAAGTGCCATTTGTCCATTGCACCATGTAGGACTGTGATAGCACGTGCAGCCTTGCTGGGCAGGGCTGCATGGTATGGCAGGGTATGTCACATACATGGCACTGGGATGTGTCCCACCTGGGGGGTACTGATATTGGCAGGGTGGCTGTCCATTCCATATGTCATTGCTATGTGTATATGGACATTACACATGTCTATCATCATGGTGTGGACAATGGCCTTCTGCAAGGTAGGCTGCACGCTGCTTGGTGGGGGTGTGTATGGTGCATGCAGGTATCGCACATCCATGCATATACATTACCCCTGACAGGTGCTATGTGCTGCGATATTGTTCAACACAGTGCTGTATGTGCCCACACACTGCTATCCCGTGCACATGGATGGTTGCCTGGCCTGACATGGGTACCACATATGTCTACATCCAGTGCCTGCTGCCACCCCCTTGTCAGCTGGTGCACCACACAGCGCCATCCCTCCCACAGGGAGCGTGGTGTTGGGCACAGCATAGGTATCCATGTATGGGGACAGGGATGTTCACATAGGAGGGGCACTGATGGTATCATCCATCGGACCATACACGTATGACGCACACCTCACACACACAGCCCATTCAGTATGTTGTTCGCAACACTGACACAGCTATACTGCTAGGCCAGGGACATTCCCAGACGTACATACACAGCTGCGTGAACATCTGTCTGTGGCATGGGCTACAATAATGGTGGGATTCGACACATAACGTGTTTGAGTGTGGCTGGCGCAGACCTTCTGTGCACATGTCTACACAGTAAGCCTGTTCTACAGTAGCCAGCAGTGATGTGCTGTGCACATGTCAATTCTGCACATTGTGTTGGTGTCTGTCTGTCCACGCGCCAGTGGTGGGACACACAGGGGTATTAGTGAACATATATGCATGCCACCCTGTATTGCTGTACTGCTAGCTTCTCGGGTGCTAATGTGTCATGGACATGCACACCTTACCTGAACAGGTGGTAGTGGGTTGCCACCCGTACCCATCTCCTCTTGTGGGTTGCTATGATCCAACACCCTCTTTGTATTGTATGTTCAGGCTATGCACCTGTGTGGGGCATGTGGGCATGCAATGCACTACTGCGTACCTTTGCACCCATTGCAGAACATGTCACACAGGTACACTGGCAGCCATACACTTCACAGCTTGATGACGGTACAACACGTGTTGTACACACGTAACACATATCCTGTGGGACATGGTCATATGTACAGGCATGTCCAACAGTCATGTACCACTGCTACCCCTACATGACGGATATGCAGTACATGTGGCGGTACAGCAACTGTCACATGTAGTCGTGCAATGCCCCCCTACCTACATGGCGTGGTACTGCCTGTGGGGGATATGCGTCTGCATCCATGCTATGGCCATAGCTGACAGTTGTACATCGATATGTGCAACATACCTCATTTGGTGTTCTCATGGGTGCATGTTCAACATGGCTCCGCATTGTTTGTGTCTGTCACACAGTCATTGTTGTACATGGTTTACATGCCAGCCATGGTGTACTGCGTGTGATTCCATGTACTTCATTGGGATACCAGCATTATACATTATAACGGAGTATTCCAGCCATCACATAGCCTTCCTAGATGACACTGTTAGCCAGCCAGTAGGAGGTGTTCCGCCATCTGCACATAGGTCACACAGTACGAGGGCGGCTGACACCCATTCTGGGGACAGGGTTCTGACAGCTGTGGATGGGTGTGATGCTGTCGACAACCATGACTGCGCCTGATGGTCACATCTGGATGGGTAACATTCACAACACACACCTACCTTCACGTAGCAACACATCATCCACAACAATGGACATTCCTGCCAGAACAATGTGTGCAGTATGTCTGTATGACCACTGCAGGCACCACTGGTGGCCCCCAGCATGGCAGCCGACAGCACCAGTGTATATCCCGTGGAACCATGGGTTACACCATTCACAACACACCTGTCTCAGATGACCCTGTTGTGGATCACAGTGCAGTTCCACACATCATGTTACACTAGGCATCATGCACTGATATGTTGCGGACGTGAACGGCTGTGCAACTCAACATATGCACACATGACACATCACCTGGTACAACATGTCTGTCATACCACATGTTATTGTGACCACCCTGTGATGGCATTATACAGGCTACGTGTACTGGGACATGTGATGGCTCACCAGTATATTCACCCTCTGGGTGTGTGTCTAGCCAAGTGTACAGTAGGCAGTGGTCTGAACACAGGGACACTGTACATTGACCTACTCTGTCACTGCAACTGTTGACTATGCTCATACTGTACTTATACAGGCATGTGGTATCTGACCACTATGACAGTCCTGGTCGACCACACTGCTGTGGCACACATGACCTGTGGACATCTGCCTGGGGTGTGGAGCACACATGTACATCTTCACATGCTATACTGCCTCTGTGGTGGTGTCACATGACTGTCTCCAGCAGGGCTGTAACAGGCAGGCACGGCATGGGGTCATGTGGGACAATGCTTGCACCTTCCACTGTGCTGCACACAAGCAAGGCACACACACTAGTGCACGACTCACATTTATCTGTAGTGCCTGGGACCTGCCTCCATGCTCTGCACAGCACACCTGCAAGTACAGATTGTACACAGATCATACCTCCCAGGCACATACCTGGACTGCAACACACACAGGTGAGGGGGATCCCACATCACACAATGTTTTGCACACATACTGGATATTTACCGAACACAATGCATCGTAGGTGCTCCATGTTCAGATACCCATGTTTGTGACTGCTAGACACATTGTAACACGCAACAGAGCTTACACTGTACACCACAGGTTACATGCTGTCTGTGTTGTCATACTGTACATTGGGCCTCGGACAGCTGCTACTGCCATGTGCTGACAGCGACCCACACTTCCCTAGAATGGACACCCATGTACCCACACATGCTTGGGCATGCACTCCACCTAGCTGGGTGACACATTACACAACACATACCATACCTACACTACCCTCAGCATGCACGATACCTCCATGTGTCTGGTGTGTTAAACCTGGGGTTATCCCCCCTTTGGTAGATGAACATATATGCTTCACGGCCCTGCTAGCCACACCCTGGACACACACCCATTGCAGCATACATGGTACATGTGTTCTACAGCCAGTACTACTGACGTCTGCTGACAGGGGTTGTTAATGGCATGGCACTCCGGCAGATGGACAGTGTACATAACTATGCTGACACATATCACAGTGCACTTCCGTAGCATGTACGCAATGGTAGGGACCATGCTATTCCACACAGAGACATGGCGGTACTGGCCTTTTCACAGACGCCACGGTGGTGGTCATGTTCCATGCACATCTGCTGTATGGGCACATGTGCAGGCTGTTGCACAGTGGGTATATTCACATGTGTGGGGTGCATCACTTGACAGCCATGGTGAGTCCTCGTGGTCCATCACATGCTCCAAGGCTAGCTACCTACACATGACTGCCGCACATTGCAGTGTGGGTCCTCAGGCAGTGTGGTGGTATGTCTGTGTTGTTTGGCTACATCCACATTCGATGTCACGTACAACAGTCACCCAGGCATTGCAGACTGAGATAATGTTGGCAACATGCCAGGCAATGGTGTACCTACCAACAATACACACTCTCACTTGCTACAGGGTTGCAATCCATACATGGACATCGTAGTGTCCCTGTGGACACATACATGGTACTGCCATGCACACGTTATGTCCTAAGACACTGTCCCAATGTCACCTTCCAATCTCCCTAGCTGTTATGTCCCGCCAACCTGTTTGGTATGCGTCTCCACACCAGCCCACTGAATTCACTGCTAGCCTGTTGTCGGACATTGTGTACCTTGACCGTTACACTGCCGCATCTATCGCACTACACATGGGTGGCACTGCATTGCACGTGTGGGACTGCATTCGTACACCCATGACTGGACCATTCTGTATGGCACTGGGGCACATCCTCACAAACGTGCTTCACGCACTCATTGATGACCTCCATGCCTTTGCTGGCACCCTTGTTGGGCTTCTGTGTGCCACAGCACGCCACATACACATGCTGGCCACCTGTCATACCATTGCATGGGTGGTTTGTGTGGTACAGAGGGCAACAGATCAGACATTGTCCTCACATTGCCCTTCAGCACCATTCCACGTTCTGGTATTGGCAATGTACACATCCACCATCACATCATACCCTGTGTCTCAGGATGTTAGGCTATATGACTCCTGGACAGGACACACAGTGGTGCAAGCATATCATGCTACCTACTACATGTCAGGTACATGTGTCACTACACAGTCCTCAGTCATGGGGCCCCTCATGTTCACTATTTGCTTACATACACAACATGCTGTCACAGAGTACTGTCCATGCCTAGATATCCCACATCTACATACCTGGCACCATTATAGCTCCACCAGCTCATACTGATAACAACCGTACAGGTGTTGGTGTGGCAGATACATCATGTGGGTGTCATGGCATCAGGATGCATGACACATGGTGCATGCACATCACCTTTGCATAGCAACATTCATCCACTGAGTATCACATGGATACTGTCCCCGTACATGCATATCACATTGTACATGGTTGCTGTACACACACATGCCCCACATGGTGCTGTGGTTGCCGTATTCCACTGTGGCATGGGTACACATCTGCAGGGCCACACCTATCTGTACTGTGTGTGATGCTGGTACATAGGTAGCCATTGTACCTGTGGCATACACACATCTACACATGGGCAGGGTTACAATACCACATTCATGGTATACCTTCCACAACGGCTACGACTTTACATGGCACAGCATTATCATGCCATGATGTGTACCAGGCTCAGACAGTTTACATATGTGGCTGACAGACGGGAAACACATCTGTACACATCTGCATACCACATACACAGGGGTGTCTTCTGCTCTGACATGGACCATGTCCTCCGCATTACTGATGCATGTAGTACTCATACATGGCAATTGCAGTGGGCAGTGTGAACGGAACACTCATGGATATGTGCACACATGCCACATTGCATGGGTTGGGCTTCTGTGTTACTTCCGCAGACACAACACACACCATGCCGTGGAACATAGGTCCTGTGCACATCCCACAGGGACACACAGTGGCACTGTTCATGTGATAGCTCCCTTGCTGTTTGAGTGACACATAGTCATGGTACCACCACAGCAGCAGTACCGTGTAGACATGCAGTTGACACCCACCTCTGCTGTTCACTGGACACTACCATGGGGAGGTGACACTACTGTGTACACTGCACATGTGTTTACACATGGACCTGCCGGACTTCATTGTTGCCCACATTGCACCTGCTACAGATCGTTTGGCCATGGTTACTTGGTGTTCCTTCCATTTCGGATGGCTATTATGCTACTACTCTGTCTCATATGTACAGGCCATACGTATCCTGTTATTGTACATACCAATAGGCCATAACTCCATTATGCATGATATGCCTGTGATACTGTGTATGATGTCTGTCATATCCACCATGACAGCTTTACATTACACATAGTTGACATAGTATCCCCTACTGCAAGGCATACGTGCACGTCGTGCGCACATTACGTATGACATCGATGGTATATGCCCATACACATGTGTGCTGTGGCAGTATACATACATGTCCTATCCCCTGCTATGGCACTTCCTTGTTGGACATCCACTGCCAGCATCGGCGTGTGGTGTGGCATTGTTCTGAGTTATGCCCCCCTGTGGCAGCCCTTGTGTTATCCCGGCTGTGTACATGATGTTCCACTGCTGTGCACACGGTGTCCACAGTCGTTGGTATGCTCAGCAGGATAGCACTACATAACCACCTTTCACCACTCTCTGCATTATGGGCAAGTATCCTTACTTACAAACACCATTCACATACAGTACAGCTTCGTCATACACATCATGCGTTACACACCCGTACATATCGTGGGTTCTACATACCTTGTCTGTGTTTCCTTCTGTTTTTCGTTGCGTGTATCGCTATTCCGTTTTCTCACTCTATCCATTTTTGAGTAGTAGTTCGGTATGAGCATACGGTTTGAATATCCTGGGAGTCATCCTTATATCCGTCGTTACCTGCAACATGTGGGTTCATCACACCAACAGCTGTTCCTCAGTGTGTACTTGTGCGCATATCACCTGTGCATCTACTCCATTCGTACATTACGCTACGTAACTAGGGCATGGTTGCATTCCTCACCTGGGCGTCGGCTATTTACCCTACCTTTGTGGAGATGGTCTGTATTGTGTTATGTTATGTGTAACTGCAGCCGCTATGTGTGGCATCAGGTACATTTCGCAGTGGTGTTAGCCATGGATTGTGTGTGTTGGGTATGGTATTATGTTCGACATGTGGGTGTCCCTGTCCTGACGGCGTCTGTTGATGGCGTTTTGCATTCGGATGTGTAACATAGCTGTTGTATTCCTTTAAACAACGGATGCAAGTATGCATCCGCTGTTGATAGTGTTTCCCACGCGAGATGTTGCGGTTATGCAGCTGTCATTGACTGCCTGTATGTTTGTGCTGCTATTACGGCTTGTATCCCTTTGATATGTGCGATGGGGAATATCGGAGGTTGTAGGTGATGGATACGGGTTGTGGACCTTGCATCTCTACATACACGGTATGCTTGTCTGTGTGCTCCATCCCTGCCTGGGGAGTTGGCAGTTACTTGTCTGTTGTTCTGGGAGTGTAGGTTGTGTTGTTGTCATGTGGTGTTGGTATCGCCTGCGTGTGTGCTTCCTGCATGTATTCCTCCGTCACATCGGTGGTATATCTGCGGTTGTTTGTACGTGATGACTATCCCTTGTCATTCTGTCCCGGATATTTACAGTCATTGTGGTCCTGTACTTGGGATGGCCTGTTTGCTAGTGGTTGCCTCCTATTCAGGTGGCGATTGCTTGTTTGACACTTGTAGAACACACAGCGGTGTTTACGGGTCGATACGTGGCCACAATCAGTACCGGGGTAGCACATGCGTATTTCCGCGGTACATACCTATTGCTGTGTAACTTTGCCGACGTATCATTTTGCAATTAGCATATCGGTGTCATACATACGGTCATGATTTGTACATACGTCCTTTCCATTTCATGTGGGGTATATTCCTGTGGTACATTCTGGGACATTTTCACTTTGCATCGTTATACGTCGCCACACGCCTAGCCAGGGAGGGGCTCTCAGTACTACTTTGGGAGTACTGGTGTACATACGCCTGAGGTTACTATACTGTATGCCTACACATGTTATTCCACTCCGCCTGTCACATGGCACCAACATACACATTTTACAGTGGCACACACATTACACTCGCACAGCGAAACACATAGCACCCTCACCGCACACATACACATACTGCGGCAGTCACAGGGACGGTTGCACACAGTACCTGCGTGGCCCGCATCACCGGCGGCAGTGTCTACCTCCCCCCTCATATCATCATAGTATTACCCGCACATGTACTATTACTGTACTGTGGCCTGGCGATCATCCCGACTCGTGGTTATGCATTTCGGTATGTTGACCTTTCCATGGGTGGCGGTTTCCTGTTCTGTTAAACCTCCCGGATGCTCAGGTTGTCATTCACTATGTTTACTATGTACAGATATCGCGTGTTACTTCTCTGTCACCTTACATCCCTCTGATTCCCTGTCTTACCTGTTGTACTTATATGTCTATGTGTACATATATTTCTATGTGTGTAATTATATCTATCTCCATATCTGTATATGCACATATCTACATGTCTATATGTATACACCTTGCGGCGAACGTGGCAGCATACAGCAACGCCGTCTGCTGTAGGACCCACGTACGGTTCAGGTGTTGGCATTCCATGCTCCGCTGGCTGTTGGGTGTGCAGTGTTTGGGTGCTGCCTATGTTGGAGTCACACATGGGGCCACCCATACGGTACACTTTATGGGTGGCCATGTTTGTGTGCCGTCCATTTCACTGTGTGTGCAGGTAGGGAGGTGTCAGTCCATGGGGCCTACGCTGTCAGAGTATGTGCTATACGTTCCCTCTTTGCCAGGGCATAGGCATATTGGGTACACCTCCATCTGCCTACTGGGGCTGAACCCTCTGTGCCTGTACTGGCCTTGGCAGTTGTGGTGGGCTTTGTGGCCCTTCACCATTATGTCCCTGCAGCAGCTGCTTCCGCAGGATCATATTATGTAGCATGGCACATACTATGAATATGTGGGCACATGTGCCTGGAGAGTACTGCAGGGCTCCACCGGATGTATCCAAGCACCGTTTCCGTGATTTCAGCATCCCAAACACACACTCTATGATTATTCTGGTTTGTGCGTGTGCCTCATTATGGCGTTCTTGCATGTGTGTGTGTGCATTTCTGATGGGAGTCATCATCCACGGCTCCAGTGCATAGCCAGCATCCCCCACAAGGTGGCCTTGTGGCATGTCCCCCCTGGCGAATACCTGGTACAGCTGTGAGGCATGCCAGATATGGGAGTCGTGGTAGCTTCCAGGGCTGCCAGCACACACATCCATGATAATGCCCTGCGCATTGCACACGACCTGGCAATTGATGGAGGGGAATCCCTTGCGGTTTATGTAGCGTCTACCCTGCTCCCCAGGTGATGACTTGATTTGTATGTGCGTACAGTCTATCGCACCCAGTATCTCCGGGTATTGTGCCACACGGTGGAAGTGGCGCATATTGCTAGCCAACTCCTCCTGAGATCTGGGGAAGTATATATGCTCATTGGCATGTGGTAACATGGCATCCAGAAACTGGTGTAGTACCCTGGATGCTGATACCTGTGAGATGCCCATTATATCCCCAGTTGGCCTTTGAAAGGTACCTGTGGCCAGTATTCGCAAGCTTACACATACCTTTGTGTCCACTGGGATGGGCTCCCCTCTGTTGTTTCTTGTTCTCAGGCGTGGCCGGCACAGCTCGGCTATTTGCTGTTAAGTGTCCCTATCCACCCTGTAATGCTCTACTATCTCCAGGTCTTGTAGCCCCTGGTAGGTTACCCTTGGTCTGAACACTCTCCTTCTCCTCTGAGGCCTACGGTAGTTGTCGGCACCCTCCTCCACAACTACGTCTGTCTCTAACACATGTTGATGGATCACGGCCACGGCGGCACCCAACATGTACATTTTAAAAGTTCCCTGTGTGTTTACACCTAGAGTGCGGCGTTTGGGAATACACGGCTGTGTGTTGTGTGCATTCACACTTTATACTGTTGTGCTGTACACCCGGTGATGTCATAGGGTGTGTCTGTGCGGCCGTATCTGTGGATTATCTTCCGTGTTTTACCGTTGGCACTGCAACGCTGTTGCCTTTGGTGTTGCATTACTCTTGCCTGCATTGGATTAGCTTTTGACCTTACCTTACTGTTTCTGCACGTTGCACCTACTATTTCCTGGCATGCATCCTGCAGAGCCCTGTCATGTGTAGTTTCTGGGACATGGCATATCGTGCGTTTTGTGTGCCGCCGTTATGCTGCCTGTCTACTTGGCTCTGCTGTGTCAGGTCTTCACTCTTTGTAATCTGATACCTCCCCTACTTTCTTTGCATTCATATGCCTCCCCTATCCCGTTTTGCAGGTTTCTGCATACAGAGTTGTCAGCTGCCGCCAATTGGCCTTCGTGGGTTGATTACTGTTGATTGCTCATTACTACTCCGATTACACTGCTTCCGCATTTCCTCATATTCTCAACATCACCTTCCTGTATCCGATGTTGTTTGCGGGGTGAGCGTCACATGACTGGGTTAAGGGAACGTAGTCATCCTCGTGCACATGCACCTCTGCGCGCATTGTGTGCTCTCAGCTCAACTATTTCCACACATGCTGGTCCTGCAGCTGGGCTCCAATGTGCTTCCTCCTACAGTGGCACACCCCTCTGCAGGTGACATGTATTCCCTCTGAGCCACTCCTCGGTGTATTAGCGCTGCGCTGTTTGGTACAGCCTTACGCCGGCGGGGGTTTTGCGATTCAGTATTATCTGCCTCATTTGCATGGCATTGACTACTAATTCATAGTTACCGCGCCAAACACTGCCGCAACTCCTTGGCAACCCTTGCACCGTGGATGTGGCTTTCCTTGCATACCATGGTGTATTGTGGCTGTGAAGCTGATGTGTATTACACTGCTGTTTTATGACATTGTCATATTATTTCATTGTTTAGCACCTTCCGCGGACATGTCCTGGGGTTCTGCTGTGAGTTTCTGTGGACATACCATTTATGTTATTATTTACATGTTGTGCATGTTTTCTTTTGACATTCTCTGTGTCTTTTGTCATTGGCATATGGCAACAGTGTGATACCTGATGTTGACAGCCTTCCGTTACTCCTATGTTATGTTTGGGTAAATGTAAACCGTTTTTTTTTTGGTTTACATTGCCGTGCCCTTATGCTACGCCTGCGCCACTTCATGGATCGCTATATGCCTTCATTTGCATGGTGCAACACCGCACATGGGGTGTTTAGCATACCTACGCCGAGGGTGGCGCAGATCCGGCGCACGCCGGTAGTGCACGTGGGATTGGATCGTACCTGAATCGCTCGCCAGCCATATTTGGCGTTGTAACGCCTACGCTATGCGTCCGCCTGGCACAACGTTCATGAATCCCGGGGACTGTATTTCTCAGTTCAAGACACCTTACAAGTCTTCTGGGTTTGTGCTAAAACCATGCAATGTGTGAACTTGTGAAGTTTTTCTGTCACAAGCTTGCAAGTCCTTATTGCTTGGAGACGTGTTGTTATTTTATTTCTTATGTTATTCTTTGATACCTCTGTATCTATGTTATTTGCACTGCATTTCTCTCATGAGCTGACATTTGTAATTTCGTTTAGGCTGCACTTGTGTGGTCTTAAATGACAATAAAGTTTCTTTCAATCTTGAAACCATTGACAACCAGATCTTACTTTATGTTCTGTGTTGCTGATTTGAATAAATTGTATTTAGTTTAGTGAAACATACATTGAAATTTGCAGTGTTATCATACTGTATAGTACACATCTGTTGATGTGTGCACTAATGTAGCTTATTTATTTATTTATTTTCAGTTTGATTACTGGGGAAGTCCACTGGGCCAAGAAGTGCCCATTTTCAGTGAAGGCCCTGGGAAAAAGCTCCATGTGCAATACAGTACAATAAAGGTTACAAAATACAAAAAAGGTTACATAATGAATGAGATGAAATACAAGAGTAAGATTCATACATTCAAAAAAAAATAGCAAGCGTAATATACATCATGAGACAATTTAAAAAGGCAAAACACCATTTTTTTTTTTTGGTTACTCTTAGGAAATTCACAATATTTACAAGCTTGGAGTTTATTTAAAGTCAGCTAGTTCCGGTTCTTTAGAGAAATTAGAATAAGGTTAAGAGTAAAGTAGAGCAGGAGGATGGAGAGCTTAGTGCAAAGAGTTATGTAGGGTGAAAGCAGGAGCATTTCCATTTGGAAGATAGGTGTAGGAAGAGTTGGTTTTTGAAGGATTCAGTGTTAGGTATAGTCCTAAGAGAAGGAGGGAGAGAGTTCCATTTTTTACCTAGAGAGAAGGAGAGTAGAAGCTGGCCAGTGGGACGTTTGGGTTTGTGAATGGAGATTAGGTTTTGGTGTTCAGATCTCAGAGATCTGTTTGGGATGTAAGGGGGAAGAATGTTCTTTAAGGCTGGGCATTTATCAGGGGAGAATATTAATTTGTGAGCACAGGTTAGTTGGAGATAGTTTAGGTGGTTAGGGAGTTCTAACCAATTCAGAGATTGAAGGCAGAGACAGTGGTGAGTTGATGTTTTGGATTTAGTGGCAAATCTGGAGATCTTATTATAGCAAGCTTCAAGTTTAGAGGTGTTGGAAGTGGACAGATTGGTTAGTAGAGGGGCTCCATATAGAAGAGAAGGTAGGAGGTAGATGATTGCCAGGGTGTGCCTAGAGGAGTTGGAAAGAAATTGATTGTTCCTATATAGGATACCTAGCTTTTGGTGGGTTTTCTTTATGTTATGTTGAATGTGAAGATCGAATTTGAGGTGTTCATCTAAGGTAATGCCAAGGGGTTTTGCAGAGGGGACTACTTCTATAACAGTGTTTGATTGGCTTAGGACATTGAAAGTGTTTTTGTCAAAGGAGGAAGCCTTGGAGGGGAGGAAAATTATTATTTTAGATTTATTGGAGTTGAGGGAAAGGTGGTTTTGGTGCATCCAGTTCTCTGTAGTGGAAAACGCTATTTGAGTTTTAGTCAGTAGTTCAGGAATGTTGGGGGCGGCACAGACCAAGGTAGAGACATCAGCGTATTGGATGACTGTAGTGTCAGGGATGACGGTGTGAAGGTTATTTATAAAGATGTTGAAAAGCATGGGTCCGAGGATGGATCCTTGAGGAACGCCAGTGGGTGTAGGCAAGAAGGAAGAGGAGGAGTTCTTCCATTTGACAGCTTGAGATCTGCTAGATAGGTAGCTGGAGAACCAGGATAGAGTATTAGGGGAGAGATTAAAGTTGGCAAGATGAAGGAGAAGGTGTGTATGGGAGATGGTGTCGAAGGCTTTAGAAAGATCTAGCAGTACTGTGGATACAAAGAGTCCAGAGTCTCAAGCTAGATTGACAGTTTCTAGGAAGGATAGTAGGGCAGTTATGGGTGGGAGTTAGAAGGTGATTCTGAATTAGGTAAGGCAAAAGTTGGTTGTGGGCACATTTTTCTAGAATTTTAGATATTGGTGAGAGGAGGGCAATGGGGCAAAAGATAGAAATAGAGGTGTTTTTGCCTCCTTTGTGTAGAGGAAGAATGTAGGCTGAACGCCAGAGTTTGGGCACATATGATTCATTTAAGGATCTATTAATCAAGATACTGATTGGGAGAGCAATACCTTCAGCTGCACATTTGAGGAACGAGGAGGGTATGTTGTCTGGAGCATTTGAGCAAGGCTTTAATTTGGATAAAAGCTTTTTTATAAAAATGGTGGATACAGGTTTGAGATGGAAATTTAGGGGATTGTTATTTGGGTTGTTGGGTGTTGTGTGGTGGAAGTTAGGTGGATTCTTATTTGGGAATGTTTTGGTTAACTTAGCTATGGATTCGGTAAAGAAGGTGTTGAAATGGGAGCACAGTTCACTATCAGTTAAACTAGGATCAGGGCAGGGGTTATTCCTAGCTCCAGGATGGAGAAGGGAGTTGACTGATCTCCAGAATAGTTTAGGGTTCTTGTTGTTGTTGGACTGAAGCACTAAAAATTAAAAGCACTACACCCTCATTCCCTACTGGCCCTTGTTTTCAATTAAGGATTTCCCAATATTATTCTAGCATGTCCAAAGGTCAGTTGTCAATCTCCTCTCCGGTCCAGCTGGTGAATCTGGGAATCTTGAGGCAATGTTATAACTGCCTCATGTACACAGACAACCCTCTCCTCCTCCCACATAACACAAATACTTGCGAGAGATGCAGCTATTTAGCCAAACTGGAGGCTGAGCTCTCTCAACTCAGGACTGGCAAGACCAGACAGGAGGAGAAGGCAACTACACACACCACAAAACCAGCCTCACATAATGCTACCACTCCACTGAATCAAACACATAAACACACAAAGACATACTCGGAGGCTCTGAGTAAAATTTACCTAAACAGCAGAGGCCTCCAAAGCAGACACCCAAACAACTGCTACCTCAAGACACCCCACAAGCAACACATAAACCACAAAAGCAGTGTGCAAAGCAGTCACAGCCCTTAAGGCCAAATACAACACCAAACATACTTGTCATAGGTGACTCCATAGTCAGACACACTGACGTCCCACTCACCAGGCTGAACAAGGAGAGGGTCACAGTAAGCTGCCTATCGGGCGCTAGAATCCGCCACATAACACAAGCACTCGGGTCACTCCACGGCAAGTACAAATATGACACAGTCATTGTCCATGCTGGTGTGAACGACCTGAGACGTACCTCCCTGGACTACATGAAAAGAGACATAGAGGAGCTCTCTGATTATGTAGCCTAGGCAGGTATGACCCTAACCCTGAGCAGTATCCTTCCTTCACCAAGAATGATGCCACAATATAGAGACAAGATGATCAGCTTTAACAATTGGCTTAATGTCTGGTGTCATTCAAAGGGGATCCAGTGTCTGTCTGCCTGGGATGACATGCTTGACAAGCCACGCTGCTTCGCAAGGGACGGCTTGCACCTGTCACCCTGGGATTCCGGATATTGGCTAAGGCTCTTGCCACCCCATAGTGCCTTTTTAGGCAAGGCTCAAATTCTAAACCTACCACCCTAGAAAACAAAAATGGGAAGAAACTGAGGGTAATGCTGCTCAATGCCAGAAGTCTAAATCTCAAAATGCACGCACTCGAGGCCCTTCTCAGTATGGAGAACATCGATGTCTGTGCTGCAACTGAAACCTGGTTCAAGGCTCCTGAGAGCACCCCAGCACTATTAGGTTTTACCTCATATCATGCGTTCCGGCCCCAAAACCCGGACCACACCACAAAAGGATACCCACACCTCCAGGTTGGTGGCAACGCACGAAGCTTCGGAAACCATCCAGGTGCAACTAACCATAGGCAAAACTGCTCTACAAATTGTAGCATGCTACAGGCCACCCTCTCAAACTCAGGAACCCCACACAGCCTTCCTGAAGACACTGGAGGGTATAAATGTATCTCCAAACACCATCATATTGGGTGACTTCAACTACCCAAATATAGACTGGGAACATTACTCAAGCCCTAACTTTCTAGCCCAATGGTTCATGGAGTTCATAAATTCAAATGCCATGGAACAGCTAGTCACTGTTCCCATGAGAGGAGAAAATATACTAGATCTCATTGTCACAAACATGGGGACAAAATGCTCCACATCGGAAGTATATCCCTCATTGGTGAGATCTGATTATAAACTAATCTCACTGGAAATCCACATCCCGCCCCCACCCCAAACAAAAAAGACCATAGTGAAGAACTTCTCTAAAGCAAACTTCACACTACTCAAGACTGGTGTGGTATCCTTCAAGGCCCCTGAGCCAGAGGAAACCACAACCCAAGCTGCGGAAGCCCTTACAAATGCCTTCTATGAACACCTCCAGGACTGCATGGATCAGGCAATCCCAAATAAAACCAAGACTCTTTCCACAAAGGGCAAACATCCAGTCTGGTGGACCCCAGCCATTAACAAACTTTACAATAAGAGGAGAAAGCTATTACATGATAGAACAAAATCCATAAAAGGGAAGTCACCCCTGATCATTATTAGTAAAAAATATGAGCACTCATAAAATCAACTAAGGCCAATTTTGAGAAAAAATTGCCATGGATTCAAAGGACAATCATAAGGCCTTTTTCAGCTATGTTAGGAACCTGGGTGGAAACTCCCAGATATGCTCAGAATTAGTCCAAAATGATACAAAAATCACTGAACCCACAGACATTGCCAACATACTGGCAGACAGGTTCAGTGCAAACTTCACCCTCTCCCCTAAAGGAGAGATAACTATCCCAGCCGAGTGTAGCCTCCCGGACATCTCAAATGTGCAGGTGAAAGCTGCTTTCTCTAAAGCTAAAAACACAGCATCAATGGGACCGGATGGTGTCCCCAGCTGTGTGCTACATGAGCTAAATGAGGAATTAAACCCGCACATAAGGCAGCTGTTTAATCTCAGCCTTACCACAGGATACGTGCCCAAGGAGTGGCGACGGCAACTGTGGTCCCACTCCACAAAGGCGGCGCCTCTACGGACCCTGGTAATTACCGCCCCATAAGCTTAACAAGTCTAGTCTGCAAAGCTATGGAGAGGATCATAATGGAGCTCATAAACAAAGATATAGGGGACTTGCAGACATTGGACCCGACCCAGTTTGGCTTTGTCAAGGGAAGATCATGCCTTTTGAACTTGGTCGACTTCTTGAAACAGTCACCAAGGCCATTGATGAGGAAAGGCAGTCCATACAGCCTACCTTGACCTTGCAAAGGCTTTCGACACAATACCCCACTCGGGTATTGTAGAAAAACTTACCAGCTTAAATGTAAACCCATATGTCACAAGATGGGTTGCAAACTGGCTTAAGGACAGAACCCACAGGGTTAGAGTTGCTGGCGCTGTGTCAGACTCCAAGCCGGTCACAAGTGGTGTCCCACAGGGCTCGGTCCTTGGCCCACTATTGTTTGGCATCTACTTCTCAGAAGTACAGGCCAACATGGGAGGACTTTGGCTGACAAAGTTTGCAGACGACTGCAAACTGGGCGCCATAGTGGAAAGTGCATCGGACACGGATATCCTTCAGAAGGGACTCACGGAAACAGATAGCTGGTGCCAGAGCCATGGCCTGAAGTTAAACGCCAAATAATGTATAGTCATACCCTTCGGGAAAAACAAGGTAACCCCAAGCTACCATATAGGTGGCAATCCACTAAGCACAGAAGAGGTTATCAGGGACCTGGGGACCCAGGTTGACAGTGGCCTTTCTTCTGACACTCACATTGCTAAAGTGGTTAGAAAGACCTTCCACATTGCCCACCTGATCATGAAGGGATTCACATCCAGATCTAGTGAGGTCATTGTTCCCCTGTACTCTTCACTTATCAGACCAATGATCGAGTACAATGCCCCATTCGGGATGTATCTCACCCGACATCTGCAGCAATTGGAGAGACCCCAAAAGTTCCTCACCAAAAGGATAAAGGGACTCCAAAATCTGTCATATGCTGCCAGATTGAAGAAACTCCAGCTCTATTCAGTCGCATACCGTCTGCTCAGAGGTGACATGTGCCTGACATACAAGGCCATGTCCAACCCGAATTAATGGACATGCTCCACCTCAAAAATCCAAATCCACCAAAACCACTAGAGCAAGCGACTTAAACCTTAGCATGGATATAAATAGGACGTGCTGGAGGGATAGATTTATCACTCAGAGACTCCCTATGCTGTGGAATAAAATCCCGGTCCATGTGAGGCAGAGCACCTCGCTGACTCTGTTCAAGAGAAATCTAGACCTGTGGATGGGAGATCGTAGGTTTACCCTGGGAATCATCTCTGTGTCACTGCTGGACAGAGGCACAACAAACTAATGGGCACAGTATTTTTTCATATAAGGGGTGGCGTAAGCCACAAAAATTTGGGCTAGGCTTATAAATGCCTTAGGGCAGATACCCTAGTATAAACCTATGAACCTATGAACCTATTATAGTAGTTTTTTTTGTCCTTGGTAATAAGTTTTTTACTTGGTTGCGGAGTTATGTGTATTTTGTACTGATTGTATTGCATTCGTATGGAAATTAGCATGATCATACTTCCAGTCTAGTCAAACCAATATGTCAGATGTCTTATGGAAATTAAGAAGAAGCCTCCCAAAAAAAGCAGAATACACAAATCACTGCAAAATCACTACCGGAGGCTGCAAAAACTGAATAATCACCAACAGATCCTACACCTTGAGCCCCCACCCTATCCACTACACAGTAAAGCATGCAGTGGTCTCCCACTCTATTGGAATTCTGAGCTACTGGGTATGGATGCAGTCTAACTGATTGAAGAGTGGCCCCTCCTGCTAGCCCCCTACAGATTTTGCCTTCTAAGACTGCCCTTCTGCCAAGTCAGATGACTGCAGTATCCTAGTGTACTTTCTATAATGCTTGCTGGGAAAGGCACAAACCTGATAAAACTCTTTGGGGAAAAAAGAGAAACTTCCTCTCAGCCCCTGGTGCAATAACTTTTGTGGACCAGCATACCCATATGCTTCATGCTCTATACTCTATCCTACTGTTACAGAGAACAAAGCTGTCTTTTTAACAATTTTTTATTTTTATAAACAAAATTTGGAGCTGCACTAACAAACTCATGTAGAATAGGGTCAGGAGACAAAATATGCCAATTTTTTGTTATAATATTTTTTATATATCTATGCTGTCAGTACTAAAAGTCATACAATAAGCTACATTGCTATAACAATTATTATGGGCAGTCTTTCTTATGTTTTCTTTACGTGAAGAAAACAGGCGTCCACTACTTTGTCTACCTAACTTAACCCTTTCACATGCTTTACTAACTTCACAAGGTTTATAACCACATTCTATGGATTCCATACTAGTGGAACACATAGTTGTTTCAAATTCTTGTTCCTGGTCATGGAGCCTAGAAACTCTTAAAAGTTGACCTCTTACCACATTTTCAAAAATGTGTGGTGGATGCATACTATTACGTTCAAGATAACTATGTGTATAACATGGTTTTCTATATCTCTTAGCATGCAGCTTTCCATCTATGCTCCTATACAGGGTAACATCAAGGAAATCTATATAAGTGCAAGAATGTTTCATAGTAAACTTAAGATGTATTTAAATTTATAGCACTTAGAAAATTAAACTTTCAAGGTCTCCTTTCCAAAAAATATATAAGTCATCAACAAAACGCCAATAGAATTTTTCATGCAGATTAAATTGTTCAAAATTTAAGATGTTTACATTTTCCCAATATGCCATGACCATATTGGCGTAGCTATTTGACACAGGACATGCTCATAGCTATGCCAGAGGTCTGCAAGTAATATTGCTTCTCATATAGAAAAACATTGTATTCTAGTACCAGCTCTATAAGGTAGCAAATAAACTCTATGTTTTCATCAGTGAGAAAGCCTTCTTCTTTAAGAAAAATTTTTACATAGACAAGACCTACTTGGTTATAGCTATGCCAATATAGTCATGACATACTGGGAAAATGTAAACATCTTAAATGTTGAACAATTTAATGTGCATGTAAAATTCTATCAGTGTTTTGTTGATGACTTGTATATTTTTTTGGAAAGGAGACCTTGAAAGTTTAAATAATTTTCTAAGTGCTATAAATGTAAGTACATCTTAAGTTTACTATGAAACATTCTTGCACTTATATAGATTTCCTTTATGTTACCCTGTAATGGGGCATAGATGGAAAGCTGCACACTAAGAGATATAGAAAACCATGCTATACACATAGTTATATTGAACGCAATAATATACATCTATCACACATTTTTGAAAATGTGGTAAGAGGTCTACTTTTAAGAGTTTCTAGGCTTCATGACCAGGAATAAGAATTTGAAACAACTATGTGTTCCACTAGTACGGAATTTATAGAACGTGGTTATAAACCTTGTGAAGTTAGTAAAGCATGTGAAAGGGTTAAGTTAGACAGACAAAGGAGTGGACACCTGTTTTTTTCATGTAAAGAAAACATAAGAAAGACTGCCCATAATAATTTTATAGCAATGTAGCTTATTGTATGACTTTTAGTACTGACAGCACAGATATAAAAATATTATTACAAAAAAATGGCATATTTTGTCTTCTGACCCTATTCTACATGAGTTTGTTAATGCAGCTCCAAATTTTGTTTATAAAAATAAAAAATCATTGAAAAGACAGCTTTGTTTCCCTAATACAAGTAAACTAAAGTAAACTAGTATTAGAACAACTAGTTTTGGTACCTCTATATGTGGTAAATGTACTTTTTGTAAATACATTGATGTATCCAATATATTTATATAACCAGACAATGGTAATCATAGTTTATTTAGCATAGTGTAACTTGTTCAAAATTTTATATAGGAAAAACTAATAGGCAACTTAAGGAACGAATTAGAGACCATTATTATTGTGCCAATAAAGGCCATAGTTATAGTGCCTTAGCTAAACATATACTAGAGAAAGGCACTAACCATTGGTTCAAGTTTATGGCAGTAGAAGTAATTTATGAAAGTTTTAGGTTAGGTGATATAACTAATGTCACAGAAGGGAAAGAATTAAGATGGATTCTTAAACTATCAGCATATAGAGGTGCAGGTTTGAATGAATAAGTACCTCTTAAGCCAGTTCTGAAAGAAAGAAAACTTCTTAAATAAGTATACTGCTATGTTTGTTTTTATGGCAATAGCCTTTTATGGTTTCTGTCTTAAAAGAAAGCCGTGCCTTTAAATTTTTATGGCTATTGTACTTGAATGTTTTTTATTGGAAGATATTTAATTGATTGCATTTTAAATATTTGAGATGCTGCTGATTTTTTGTATGGTCTGAAGAAGCGATTTTATCACGAAAGTGCTCACCTGTGTTTGAATCAAAGTCTATTTGGATTTTACACTGCTCTTTGCCATCTGCTTTTTATGGGTTTCTGCATTTTTTGTTCATGAAAAGCTATGTGTGCAGATTGAAGATGAGAGTAGATGAGGAGGTGAAGTGGTTTACACCAATTCAGCTGTTTGATGGAAGTGTGCTGATGTGTGCAGTACGACTTGGAAGCAAATGTGGCTATTTTATTATAGCATTTCTGCAGTTTTGTTGTCAGGGTGGACTGGCGGTTGGTGAAAATAACAGAGGCATACAGAACTGTAGGCAGCAGGTAGATGGATGCTAATGTTATCCAGATGCTTTCATTCAGGTATTGTTTGGCAAACTTTTGATGTGTTTTCTTTTTTATTGCTGAATATGGAGATTGAAAGTCATGGTGTCGTATACTATAATCCATAGTAATTTAGCAGTGGACAGTACCTCAATATTCTGTTTTTTGCAGAAATTATTTGAAAGTCATATTTGCATTTGGTATGAGACTCTGGACTCAGGATAATTTTTGTCTTTTTTGGGTTTAATATTAGGTCTGATTTTGCTAGCTAATTTTCTGTGGAGGAGAGTGAACTTGTGTGAGCTGGGATTTTGTGTAGAGTGGATAAGGGTTGCATCATTGTGTACTGGACTAGTTTGGTGTGATTTCAGGCAGTGTGTAAATTACTGATAAATATACTAAACAGGAGTGATCCTAATATGGAGCCTGCAAAGACTGTTAACAAGTTTAAGGTGCTAGACTGACATTTAACAGCTTAGGAACTCTCTCACAGGTAGCTGAAGAACCAGGAGAGACTGGAATAGGACAGATCAAGGGAGGCTAGCTGATAGAGCAATTTATTATGAGAGACAGTATCAAAGGCTTTAGATAGGTGCAAGAAAATGGCAGATATAATATTACCTGTATTGTGGTTATAATTAAAGCTGCTGAAGAAGTGCAGTAATGCAGCAGTGATACTGTGTTGTGGTCTAATGTCATGCTGAGTGGGGGAGAAGATGTTATTGGTAATAATGTGGTTGAGGATTTGAGAATGGATGCATTTTTTAAGTTTGGCTATGGGTCTATAGTTGAAGGATCAGTTGTGTTTCCCCCTTTGTACAGGAACAAAAGAGAAGGAGGCCCCAGTACACACAAAAGCCAATGCGAGTAGCACAATATGAACCAAAAAAGACAAATAACCAGCACGGCTACCATGACCATAAAATTAAAATAGACAAGTTTATTATTATTATATTTATTTGTACAGGGGTAGGATGAATGATTTCTTCCATAGGGAGGGGGCATTAGACTGCTGACTGGATTTTTTAATGGGTATTGAGATGTGGTAATCAATGGCATCTGCTGGGATTTTAAGTTTCTATGGAATACAGTGGGATGGCCAATAAATTTAAATAGCTGAAGGGGAGTGATTTCACAAAATGCTAATTTTGTGCTTACTCACAAAAGCCAATGAAAGGGGAGAGGGAAGGGGATGTCTGGCCAAATTAACATAAGGGGCAGGCAACTAGGGAAATGGTTGTGTTTAAAAACACAATAGCACCAGCATGGGAGTGTGGAAACAATTTCTGTGTGATTCAAGAGAGACACAGCTGTGGTCTCTTTCCTAGTTTTGATATGCAATTAAAAACAGAATACAAATAAAACACAGTGTAAAGAAAACAAATCACTGTATACAAAATAGAAGAAGGCAATAAAGTAATGCAAAGTACAAGAAAGAAAAAAAAAAGCAAACTAACCTTTCCCTGATATCATTTGGCACAAAAAAGCAACTTTATTAGAAACCAGGAACAATGTGTAAAAAAACAAAAATGAACTAACACCTCAAAATACGCCTTCAAGGTTCAAACGTTTTAAGCACATTAACGCACTTAAATACTTCAATTAGAACATTACTAAATAGAACAATAGAATGTACCAGAATGCATATGAATTTAAATGAAAAAAAAAATAAAGCAAAAATAATTCAGTTGAAACAACTGAGTTCATAGAATAACAATAATTTTAACAGTAATAATAATAATAGTAATAACAATAAGCCAGTTGAATACAAAAATACACATATTCTAACTTCTATGAAATGAGGTTCCAGGATACTTCCAAAGCTGTTATATTAAATATTTCATAAGTAATTCATTATTAAGGCCCTTTGGTTGCAAAGTATCAGAAGTGAAAATAAAATAAAATAAGATCTCTCCCCTATGGTGAATTCTATAGGGCCAGAATTTTATGTTTGGATGAGATTAATTTCCAGAGAGTAGCTGCGGATATAGTTGATAGATTATTATCCAGGGGTTATAATTACAATCATCTTTTTGCCACATGGTAGAAAGTTGTAGATGGAGATAACCAATTTACTCAGATATATAAACATGGTGAAAAGGTGTTTGGGAATTATAAAGGGGGACAGGAGGATATATATTTTGTGACTCATTATGCTCTGTTGAAGGTGTATCACGTATCTTTAGAAAACATTAATATTATTACACTGAATGTGATATATAAAATTGGAAATTGAATATTTCATATAGAAATTCACCTAGCAGAGCAAGTACAGTTGTACACATACATATGGGTAGTGAGGGTTTGAAGTCTCAGTGTAAGGGATGCACTACTTGTAGTTACATGGACCAAGGAACTACACACATCATTAACAGGAAGCTGTTCAAAATTCCAAGAGTATTTAATTGTTATAAAAAAATGGAGATTTATGGGTTACTTTGCCCCTGTAGTAAGATTTACATTGGTAAGACCATACGTCAGCTAAGGATGAGGATACGTGAACATATCCGAGATGTCAAAAATAATTCTACTACAAGCCCTGTAGTGTCACATTTTTTTCAAATATCATAATAGTGATTTGGATTTATTGAAGTTCTTTCTTATACATGTGTTGGCATGTTCTGATTTATACTTAGATCCTTCTGATATGCTATTACAGAAGGAGGCTTGGCTTACTTTCACTTATGATAACTTGCAGCCAAAGGGCCTTAATAATGAATTACATATGAAATATTTAATATAACAGCTTTGGAAGTATCTTGGAACCACATTTCATAGAAGTTAGGATATGTGTATTTTTGTATTCAACTGGCTTATTGTTATTATTATATTTAAGAGCTTTACTGTGTTTAAAACTTTTTAACCTTGATGGAGTATGCCGAGGAGCTAGTTAATTTTTGATTTTTACACATTGTTCCTAGTTTCTGCTTTTTTGTGCCAAATTATGTTTTTCTAAATTTTGGAGTGTGAAAGAGTTTATATTTGGCTACAATCACAAAAGTTGTGTTTGTAACCTTTTGTGGCAGAGTCTGGGTAAGCTTTTCCAGTAAAGTCTGCTTTGGTAAGTAGTTTAATCTCCTTTCTCCATAGCTCTACAAATCTAAAAGGAAAATGTTTTTTCTGAAACACAGCACTTGAAATACTGTGATCTTGGCACTTGTGCTTCAGAAAAAAATGTTCATATCCCATTAGTACACAGTGCTGTCTGTTACGGCATGTGACTGTTATTGGAAGGTCCCATTAGTACACATTGCTGCCTGTTACGGCATGTGACTGTTATTGGAAGGTCCCATTAGTACACAGTGCTGTCTGTTACGGCATGTGACTGTTATTGGAAGGTCCCATTAGTACACAGTGCTGCCTGTTATGGCATGTGACTGTTATTGGAAGGTCCCATTAGTACACAGTGCTGTCTGTTACAGCATGTGACTGTTATTAGAAGGTCCCATTAGTACACAGTGCTGTCTGTTATGGGCATGTGACTGTTATTGGAAGGGGAATATATGAGGTGCCTGTGCTATGGGACAATACACATACTGGCTTTACTACATTAATCAGAATGTGCAGCAGAGACACCTGATTGCCAGCACAATACTATTATAATTTATTCAATGCAATCTTCATATCATTAAGCATCATAGATCCATGCCATGTAGCACATTCATCTACTACATATTTAGGAGTGGTTCATGGAACTCAAGGAAAACAACCAAGAAGAATTACCGTGCCAATGTAAAAAATACGTCCTTACGCATAGCTGATAATGCCCTGAACTCACAACTCTCAACCTTATATCTCCAACATTTATTTATTTAGTGTCATTTGTTAACTGGGTTGGTCCAGCTGAGCCAGATGGCCCATTTTCAGTGGAGACCCATGGAGAAAAGCTCCAACTGAGATTACAAATATTCAAAAAAAAAAAAAAATTACATCACAATAAAAAATTATAAATGATAGGAGACCAGATTGCTCCAATTGCAATTACAACATTCAAAATTGAAATTACATCAGAATAATAATTTATACAGCAAGGATGTTAACACAAATATAAGGATTTGTGTATAGTTTTTTGTATAAATATATATACATATATATAGTACCAACATTATGGTGAGGGTACAAGGGAGAAAAAGGATTATGCACTTGTAGTGGGAGTTGGTTTGTTTTGCTAAGAAGAGGAGAAAGAAGAGAAGAAGGAGAAAAGATGGTGAGTATAGGAAAGTGGTATTAGGAAAGAGGGTAAGTGGGATCAGGCTGGAGCTAGACGGGGACAGGACCAGGTGTTCTGTAGGCAGTGCTCGAGTGCTAGTTTGAATTGGGACTTGTGGGGGATACTTGTAATATTATGAGGAAGGGAGTTCCAGGAGTGAGCAACTGAGTATTTATATAATAACTTGACAATGATTTTTGATGGTTTGTAGATGTCCAGAAGATGTTTGTCTGATGAACAGAGGTGACGGCGGGAGTCATATTGTGATACAATATTAGAGATAGAGGGACAGGATGTGGGGTTATAAAAAAATTGAGTGCGTTATATGCAGTTTTCGGAGGATAAGTTATTTTGGGAATTCAGGCCATTGCAAAGATTTAAGAGCAAGGCAGTGGTGGGATTTATAGGAGAGGTTTGCAGCAAATTTAGCTATTTTATTGTAGATTTGTTCTAGTTTGCTGAGAAGAGATGATTGAAGGTTTGTAAGGACTGGGGCTGCATAAAGTAGACAGGGTAATAGGAGAGATGAGGCTAGGGAGGGTTTTGAGGCGGGAGAAAGACATTTCTGATTTCAGTACAGTAGGCCAAGTTTTTGGTGTTTTTTTTTTTAATAGAAAGATTGATATTTATGTCGAATTTAAGCTCATCAGCAATGGTGACACCAAGCATTTGGTGTGTGGTTTGGGTCTGATGCTGGTATTGTTGAGGGAGATAATGAAGAAAGAGCATTTATGCTGTACAAGGTTTTTAGGAAGGAATAGCAAATGTTTAGTTTTTTGGGGGTTTAATATTAACTGATTATCAGTGAGCCAGGTCTCGATGGAGGTGAAAGTGTCTTGGGTACAAGAAAGGAGTTCAGGTATCATGTGGGCAGTGGTTATAAGGGTGGAGTCATCAGCATATTGTAGAAGGGTTGAGAAGTTAGTAGCAGAGTGTAAGTTGTTAGTAAAGATACTGAATAAGGGAGGACCGAGGATAGAGCCTTGGCGGACGCCAGTGGTGAAGGGCAGAAAAGGAGAGGTAATTGTTTGCTAGCATATAGATTGTAGTCTGTTAGATAAATAACTAGAAAACCAGGATATAGAGAGTGGAGAAAGATGAAGGTGTGAAAGTTCTGATAACAGTTTAGAGTGGGAGACTGTATCAAAGGCCTTGGAAAGATCCAGGAAGAGACAGGAGAGAAGTAGGTTGTTATCACAGGCTTCTGCCACTGTTTGAGTGAATGAGAGAAGTCTGGTAGAGGTGCTGTGATGGGGTCTAAAACCATGCTGGGTGGGAGTTAGGAGATTATGTTCAAGCAAGTATTTAAGTAGCTGGAAGTGAACACATTTTTCAAGTATCTTGGAAAGTGGGGATAGTATAGCTATTGGGCGAAAGTTTGAGGGGTCAGTGGAGTTACCTCCCTTGTGGAGAGGAATTGTGTAAAAGGATTTCCATATGTTGGGAACTAGAGCCTCGGTAATAGAGTCATTAATAAGGATAGAGACAGGGTAGGCAATAGAGGTGGCTGCAATTTTAAGGAAGTGGGGCGGTAGATTGCCAACATGTGGAACACAACCTCACACAATGTGGAACAAATGGGCAAACTGTGGAACACTTATTTGCAACTTCGTCTAGGAAAGTGACATCATGATTGCAGTGTGTTACTTCATATTTACAATAAGCTGTTTTGGTGTAGCAATATGATTCAGTATTATTTGTCATGTATATATGTCAAAACACTTCTTGACAATGAATGTGCTGCACATCCTTTCAGTGTGGAACATCATGCAACGCCAGATTAGCAAATGGTCCTCATAATGAGCTTTAGCTGAGATGCATGCCTGCAACTTCTAACAGCTCTACAGATATGAAGCACATCTATAAAATATACTTCTCTCAGGAAGAATTAAGCTAAGTAAGAACTCATGGACTTGAAACTTGAGTATCTTTTTAAAGTGACTATATTAGAGTTCTTTCGGATGGAAATTTGGATTTTCTCTTAAATAGACTATCACAAAACCCCTAATTAAGAAGCATATTGTTTGTGCACTCTTTGATGGAGGAATGAATATTATGGATTCCCTGGAATGTAAATGAAATGAAGGGTGCACAGTGTATAGTACAAACATTCAGAAAGGGTTATGCTAATATAGATTTATACTGAATTTTAAGATTTGCTTCTAAATGCCACCATCATGAAGCATCATATTCAAACAGAAAATTATTTATGTGCTTAGCCTTTTTCAAAGGAATGCATTACCTGCAGTCTGAAAATTGTTAAATAATGAATAGGGGGTATACTGAGGTACATACAGAGACAGAATATTCTACATCAGTTTGTTCTTAAGAACCTTTATGTGATCCTAAATCTCTGACAACTGATTTCATTCTTTTTGTATAAATGCACTTGTGAATATAATTGTATAGATAAACAGCAGAGCTATTAATATAACTAATAAAGTCTGTTTTAGAAAATATGAAGTTAAGCTTGATTTTACAAAAGAAAAATGTCCACTGAATTGATAAAATGGAACTATTTTATTGCTGAAGTTGTCATAGGTGGTTTAAAACACTGAAACCAATTATTATTAGCTCTGTGAATAACAAGTGCTTTTTCATGTTTGCATGAGCAAATAAGTACCTGCTATGAATAACCTCCATTGCTTTGAGATATACCTTTAGGTCTGCCCTTGTTTATTGCAATACTCCAAATACATTAAGGCAAACAGAGTGCATTAGTGATAAATTCTGACATATTGCCATTGTTGCTTCTCTTCTTGACTTTTGCATATTCAATTGTTCTTTTGAGACATCAGATTGCCAGAAGAATAAGAAATCTTTTAAATACACTTTCCAAAATACATCATATGAACCTTACCAAATCAACGTATTCTTCAAAGGTTATGGTATTACTCCCAAAAGTTAGTAAACTTTTCAGTTGATAATGGCAGCTACTGCTGAAAATAACAGACGTTATTGAGTCCAGAAGATTTTGTATGCAATGGCAATAGTTTTTATTTCACAGATTTTGCAGATTAATGTCAGTAAAAGACTGACTACATAGATATTCTCTTAACAAGTAGGATATACAGGGATTTTTTTACAGTAGTTAACTAAAGACATCATTCTATGACTTAACTAAACTCATGGTTAATAGTGTTATAAGTTCTTATCAAAAAGAAGTGCCCAAAATATATAGGTATTAGAAGCTTATGCCGATAAAGCAACTAGGTTAATTGGTGAAACTGACTCCTTATTTTCCAGTACTTATTAGTGGTTTACACAATATAACATACAAATCCACTGTGATTGCCTGATGGACTTTTTATGTTCATATTTGTTTGAGTTACCTTAGAAATGCTTTACTGTTTGTATATACTACATTTAAAGCAGAAGCTATTTAAATATGTTTTTGGTGTGTGAGATGGTGTTAAAGGATGGTTTAGTTAATTTATTAACTAAACCTGGAACTTTAGGTTCCATGTACGTATGTTTTCTTAGTTATTGGTTTCAGGATTTATTTCTAAAGATTTTTGACTCATCCATGATACATAACTTCATGAATTACTTCAAGTCATTATACTTGGAAGGTATTATTGATGCTCTAAATATAACTTTAACAAATGATGATATATAAATGCTAATCATTAAATATTAATGGCTTAAATAACAATGTCAAAAGAGCTGGTTTAATTAAATTCATTAAAATGCACAGAGCTCAGATAATCTTCTTGCAGGAAACCCACTTGCTGGAGAAGGATTTGCAAAAATGATCATTTAATGGATTTACAGTTCTCAAGGATTCCTGCTTTAGAGCCAGAAGGAGAGGTACTCTTATACTATGGAATAATACTTATACACTACCTAAAATTTTAAACACCTTTTCAGATAAAGATGGAATATTAAGCTTAGTAGTGCTAGAAGTTAATAAGAAATGCTTCACACTGATAAACTCATATTGGATTCCTGGTCTAGGAACTAAATATGTGTATAAATACTTGGATCTCATTACTTTACATGCAAAGGGAGAAATTATTCTGGTGGGAGATTTCAATAGCTTGTTATTAGATGAAGACACCTCTAAAAATAGTAAGTTTAAAACTAATGACACAAGCTAAAAAGGTAGACAGTTTTATAGCCTCAATGAATTATAGAGACATGCATAATTTAAGAGTTCAAAATTCACTTAAATACATGGATTATTCTTTCTGATTCAGCACACAAACTAATATTGATAGGATTTTTGTGTCTAACACTCTTTACCCCAAAATAAGTGATGTTGCAATACAGTCATGTCCACTGTCTGACCACAACGCCTTTTTGTTCAGCTTGACTGTAAAAAAAGATGATATGATAATTTTTCAAAGAATCCCAGCCTATGTTAATAAGTTAAAATGTTTTAGGAGTGGTTATTAAAATAAATAAATGCATTTATGGAAAACAACAATAGTGGTGAAGTAACAGATATCATACTCTGGGATGCACTCAAATTCACATCTTTGGTGGAGTTAAAGGAATGGGACAAAGAACCTTCTGATTTATATGCCAAACTAGATAAGTTGAAACTAAATTTAAAATCAAATGATAAAGTAGTACTTAGTGAAATTTGTAAGCTAAACCAGAAATATTTAGAAATATTGAATCATAAGGTTGCTATAAGCTTAGAAAAGATTAAACTACAGTCCTATTCAGTAAACCCCAGACATTTACATAAACTAGCTATCAGATCCAAACAAATTAGTAAACAAAATCACATTAATGAAATTAAATACAAGAATAATAACACAGTAAAAAGAACAACTGATTTAGGAGGTATATTAGAAGCCTTTAGAAATCATTATTGGTCAATCAATGACATGCAATCACCACTAGATTCAGACGATGTAATAGATACATTTCTACAAGAAAATATCAAGACTAAACTATCAAAACAACAAAATAGTACCCTAAATAAACAACCTTAGCAGAAGTGAAAGAACAAGTTAAAAATCTGAAGGATAATAAAGCCCAAGTGTTAGATGGGATAATCCCATAAATATATATAAAATTCTTCCAGACCACACAATAAAGTTATTATTAAACACATTCTCCTTGGTTAAACAAGACTTAATTTTCCCTCCCTTGTGGAAGTACTCAATAATTTCCCCCATTCTGAAACAAGGTAAGGACCCCCACCTATGTGCATCCTATAGACCCATATCATTGTTAAATATCGATTATAACATGTTCCTGTCTATCCTGGCCAAAAGACTAAAGAATATATTACCCAATCTAATACACTTTGATCAAACTGGCTTTTTCCTTACATAGAAAAGTCTTTGTGTCTTTCGGCTTTTCCCGGTTAGGGGTCGCCACAGCGGAATTCCGGTCCGCTAATGATTGGTAGGTGATTTTTACGTACCAGCTTGCCAGGCCTGATGCACAACCTTCAACAAAAGTACACCCATTCACGCATGTCTCCACACAGAAGATGCTCTAGCTGAGAATCGAACTGGACAGCGTCTTACTGTGAGGCGACAATGCTACTGCAGCAGTGCACAACAATATTATTAAGCTACTATCTCTAATAGACATTGTAAAAAAAAACAAGAAACAATTAACTATTATTAGTCTGGATACTGATAAGGCGTTTGATTCCCTTAATCGGTCATACTTACAAAAAATCTTTAAAGAATTTAACTTTACTTCAGAGTTCACTAAACTGTTATTAAATATTTATAGTGATTCTAAAGCATTTGTTAAGATTGGTTCATGTCTATCATCCCCAGTAAAAATTCATAAGGGAACTAGACAAGGTTCCCCTCTATCCCCATTATTTTTCACTTTATCAGTGGAACTTTTTGCTTCATTTATTAGAAATAACCCAAATATCAAAGGATTTCAAGTTAATGAGGGATACTGTCCAAAAGTTCAGCTTTTTGCTGATGATATTCTACTAACATCCAGTAACATAGAAGGCACTTTACAACATATCATGAATGCCATAACTCTATTTGGAAAAATCTCAGAACTCAGTTTTAATCAAAATAAAGCCAACACACTTTTAATCAATAAGAAAATAAATAGAAATTTGCAAAAATACAATACATTAAACTGGGAAAATGATGAGATAGATTATTTAGGAATAAGTATTAAGAATAAGTGAAATGAGACTATTAAATTTAACTTCACTAAACTGGTAGCTATAATCAGTGACTTGACTAAAAAGTGGAACAAAATGTTTTTCACTATGGTAGACAGACTTACATTAATAAAAATTATTATTTTGCCCAAGATTTTATTTTACATACAATCATTGATTTTACCTCCTCCTAAGAAATTCTTTAAACAAATAGATTCTGCATTACTAACTTTTCTATGGTTCTCAAAAAAAAACAAGAATAGCCTATAAATGGCATGTTCGAGCCTGGGACAGTAATAGGATTGGCTTTCCCAACACAGAATTATATTCCAAATCTATTATTAACATAATACTACACTGGATTTCATCCATATACTCTAGCTGGAAACAACTACATGAAATACATATAACTTCCTCTGAGAATTCAGAAACCCAGTTTAAGGAAACCTTTGGAATTAACAAAATATTTTGGATACTCCATGAATATTGCTTATATAATAAGAAATTTAACCACTTCTCACATGGTATAAACCAAGTATTTTATATTTTAAAAAATATAATCGACAACAATTATAGTTTAAAGAACACCTTTTTCATTACATTTCCCATAACTTATACACCAGATTGTCTAAATACCTTTAATATCAATAAGACGTGGAATCTTAAAGAGAATAATCTAAAGTTTTGGCACCAGTTTATAGACAATAAGAACATCCAACCAATGAAATTTTTCTTAGCCAGATATAATGTCTGTCAAGATAATTGGTTCTGTATTCAATCTTTAAGACAGTTTGTTGAAAATAAAGTGAGTGTCAATAAATCTGGAAACTGATATTATACCAAGATTGATATAAATATTCAAATGATGTAGTTCGATGAACATTGAACATAAATTAAGCATATCACCTGTATATAAAATCCTACGAGAAGACTTGATTACTTTTGACCAAGCTTTTTGGAATTACTCCATAATGATTAAAGGTGGACCTTTATCTAACAATAATAAGAAACAGTTATTAAATTCAATAAAAAACAATTCATCATCTTTATATTGGACACTATATACCTGGAGATTTATTCATAGAAGCTTTTACACTCCACACAGAATTGACCTTATAACCAAGAGTAATGAAAACAAATGCTGGAGGTATGGTGATATTCTTGAAGCCAACTGGGCTCATATGTTCATTGAATGTAGAACTCTCACACAATACTTGAGTGATTTTAAACATTTCACAAAAGCCCTGTGGTCTGATGACTGTCAAATTACTAGCTCTTTGATATTATTCAATGTCCCTACCCCAAGTATAATTCCTAGACATCAGTTACATGTTCTTTGGTTAATTCTAGCTATTACTCGAAAAATAATTACATTGAAATGGAAAATAAGCAAGATCTTATGTTTACTGAGTTTATTTCAATAGCAAAATCTGTATGTAAAAAAGAAATGCAAACTATTTATCAGAGATCATCAAATGTAACACACAAAAAAGTAGCTTGCCAAAATTGGAGAGATTGTTAGATTAATATTGATTACCTTTCTTGGATAAAACAAATGTTTATCATGGATGTTTGTATATAGTGTAAACAGTTATTATGTTTTATATTGTTTATTTTTAATACTTTATGTCCATATTTATTAACAAAATTTAATAAAAATGTTTTTGGAAAAAAAAAGAAGTGCCAAGTGTGGCGTTCTCATATAGTCTGTCATAATCAGACACAAGTAATCATTCTATATTACATTACTAAACCTTTCTAGTACTTTCCATGCAGACCGTATGTACTAAAGCAGTCAGGAAAACAGTCCATGATCCCATCAGTAGTCCATGATTATATCTATGTAAACTGCTTCTTTTCTGTTTTCCTGATATATCAGTACTTGTACCATAGAAAATAAAGAATACTGGACATTGTACAGTTATACCGCGTGTCAGTCTGACTTGTAGTTATAATTAGAAATGCATAGAATAAAATTAGGAATCACCTAATATAGTGATGGCTAACAACTTCCCCTCTAAAACTATAAAAGTTAAAATATCTTACACATTTACTCAAAGGGCAGCTGCCACTCAACCCTATATATCTGTCTTCCTTTGTTACACTGAATAAATTACAGCAAAAATTCAGAAGATACATTGGACTTAAATAATCTTATCAATTAGTGCTTTTTAAAGACATATCAAATATGAAAATATAACTTCAAATACTTCAGTTGTCAGGTATCAAGTAGCAAATTGTGTTTTGCAAAACATAGTAACCTTTTCATCAAGTGTCATTGTCATCAAAATCTTGTCATTTAAACAAGCATTTGTCAAAGGTCAAATCTTATTACTAAAATCTATGCCAGTATAGTGACAGTATATGTACCTTTGAAGACTCTGACTTATACCATCAAATAATGTGCAAATCATAATTACGCGTGTAACCTCTGTTTAAGTCTTAGTTTACTTGATTATACATGGCACAGAAATACTCATGTTAGGGTAATTTTCTTTTAGATGCTAAACAGAAATACTGGCAGACTATCTTCTTTTTGATAAGCCCATATTCAATTATTGTGTTTCATAATATATTTTACTCATAGTGTTATAAATTTTCACAAACCTATTTACAACTTGCATTTTCCCTTTGTCGTACTTTGTAGTTATTAAGCATTGAGAACCATAGCTTTGACATTCAAAATGACATATGAAAATGATCTCTAATCACTGTATTACTTTGTGCAAAATCTTTAATACCATGTTGGAGTTTTGATATTTTCTGTGTTTTATATTAACTAAATAAGTACACATATTTTTTTTTTTACAAATGAAGCCTGATTTGTTACATCTTGAGTCTCTGTAAGCATCATTTACCACTTAGTTTATTTGGTACTCCTTGAGCTGATAAACATGTCACTCTAGCTTTCAAGCATATGTTTGAATAATGTCAGCTGTAATGTTGTTGTGTAAAATCTGTGTTTGATCATATGCACATACTGCTCATACTATGGAAGCTGTCTGGTGATGTCCCAAACTAAACATATCTTATTGAGCATTCCTAATAGCCATGTTTCCTCATGGAATAATTCTAAAAATATCTTTTTACTTTGTGAATTCAGTAAGGTTATTTTAACTGATACCCTTTTTTTAAAGAAGAAAGACAACAAATAT
Source organism: Protopterus annectens (assembly GCF_019279795.1). Lineage (NCBI taxonomy): Eukaryota > Metazoa > Chordata > Ceratodontiformes > Protopteridae > Protopterus > Protopterus annectens. The sequence goes on along the minus strand of NC_056741.1, from coordinate 242,580,756 downwards.
GTTTTGATGAATAAGTGAGTCTTTCAGTTAGTATTATTACAAAATGAAACTATGACCACCTAAAGTATCTCATATTTCCTAGGTGACCATCTCTTTGGGTGCAGAGGCACAAAATGTCATTCATGCCACACTTAACATTGTCTGATGTGTTATGTTAAGCCCTGAAGGAAATCTTACTACTTCTTGTTGTAGGATACTTTAATGACAGTAGAATAACTCTAAAATCCCCTTCATGTTTAAATCAACAGGTAACTAGGCCTAATCTGTGTCTAAACCCTTTGAATGCTATGCATGTCAATTCACCTAGAACTACAGCAATTTCTTCATTATTCATTTGTAGTCAAATGGATACAATTCCATATGTTTCTGTGTTTCCTTTAACTTAACTCTGTTTTGTAAGTGGATAAACTTTCTGCTTTAGCTTCCTCCTTGTGTCACTAAACTAGTAACTAGACCTTCTCTTGTGACATTCCTCCTCAAGTCAATTTGGAAAAGTTATTATAAAATATTCAGATGCAAGTCTGTCTTAGAAAATGTAATTCTTTTATGTATTTTGCAATTACAGGAAAATAACTCTTAGAAAAATTCATAAATATGTTCAAGTATTTTACAAATAATTTCTTTAACATAATGTGCAAAATAATTTACTTATGACCACAGACCACATTACTGATTGCAGGTGGCAATACCTTAATTAATTAAAAAATGTACCCTCTGTAAGAATGGCGGTTGTTTATTATTTATTTATTATTTGTTCACTTTGTAGGTGAGCCTACATTGCAGAGAGCCTATATCCAAACAGTTACAAATGAATTTGATGGATTGTCTGATATAACATTCTGCTTCAGGTAAGTTTTATACTGTCTCAGAAATGGTGGCAGCACTCTCGTTTTTAATTGTACTATGTTTCAGAATGACTGTCAGTCTGTCTTTGTTCTGCCCAGAGATCAGGCTGTGTGTGTGTAGTCACCTTTTATGAGAGTCTAGAAATGATCACATCCCATTTAGCTTGCCTTTGTTGCCCTGTGAGTACATTTAGAAGTAATTAGTGTGCATGCACACCTGTACCTGTCTTTCTACAGGTACTGATTACCCCACCACTGCTTTTCATTAATTTTGAGAATGATTGCTCTATAGAAATGAGAAAGAATATGGATTATGTAAAAATTGTATCCTGACTCCATTGAAACTAGACTATTCATTCTTATTTTCTTTCAATATGCCAAAGTTTCAAGATGCAGCCTATACTACTATCTCAGTATTAGTTCAAATTCATTCCCATGATACATCCTCCCCCCTGTCCCTTTACAAAATGTGTCTCATTCCTGCCCAGAAATAGTAGAACAAGAAAAGATAATAACGTGGTGGTAATGGGGGGGGGGGGGGCTCCGTTAGTGTTAGACTGTCCAGGAAGTACTACAACTAAAATGAACATTTTTTTATTTAAATAATAGTGCACCAAGGCCTGGTTCTTCTGTTGCGTTACCCAATATAGTCATGGCTAACATCACCAGTCTGAAAAAGGAAATTTAGTTTGTCTGTTTTAGGAATTCTTAACAAATCCAGTTCAGCAAATTATTAAGTATGAAGTTTCACTGGTATCCGTAGTGACTGTAACCTTAAGATTGAGAGTCTTACCTCTTAGATATTGCTTAAATGGGTCTATATTAAATCATTGAATGCTTAGAAAAGTGAACAATGATTTATCGACCCCATGTAAGTGAAAGCTTACAAACTCGAACACTTAGAACAGTGATTTTTTTCCAAAGGAAAAAAAATTGCTGTTCCAAAAAAAAAAAACCACTTAAAACATAACAAAAAGTGAAGGGCTGTGCCTCCCACACACCCCCCTACTTAAATATACCAACTCCGAGATCGCACTACAGTGACGAAAATGGCAAAGTAATGGACACGGCCAAGCAATTTCTTTCCCAGGGAAAGAATTCACTTATATACCGCTTCATCATTTTGCCTTTTCAAGTTCAACCAAGATGCATTTGAAAGAATGGGTCTTCGGTCATCTAATAGAAACCCGCTTAAACAACTCAGATGTTATCAAAAAATGAATAATTTCCAGATAAAAATAGTCAGTAAACTCTCAATGCATTTTATATGGGTAAGGTTTAGTGTTTGCGCCAAAATGTTTGCAAATGCTAAGGTGGTTTAAGTACAACTGGGAATCACCATGGCTCTTTCATATCCATTAACTGATAGATAAGAAAGCACTGCTGGGATGTAAAAGAGCTGGATGAAAGAAAGATTCTGCCTTTTCAATAATTTAGTAACAAAATCATCTTTGCCAGGTGATTAGACATACTGTTCCTTATGCCACTGACCTTTTCTTGTGCATAGTGTTCATTTAGTGACTTATTTATTATTTTCTTGTTTGATTATCATTTGTTAACAGAAAGTGGGCTGATCTGTGGGATCTTTTCTACCATGACACAAACCTCAAATAACAAAATCTAGAGATTTTTGAATGGTATAAAAAAGAAATATGGATATGGGGAAAAAGAGAGATTTGATAAGGTGAATATTTATGCAACGGGAAAGCCAAGTTAATCAAATAAAAAATGCAGAAAGATATTAAAAGAGAAATACAGGCAAAGGCATCCAGATATGGAACATTTCACAATACAAAAAATAAGATCACAAAGAGGGAGTGTAGAACACAAGCTTAGTAAAGTAGAAGTTATAAAAATAAAAGCTGAAATTATAGAATACCTGCAAAGTAAAAGATTTAGTGAAGAAAGTCTAACACAAGTTATATGACAGCATGATGGAAAAATGAGTCCCCCAAGTAAGGAGAAACAGGAGGAGCAGGAGATATCTGAAGAAGAAATATGGATATGGGAAAGAAAAAGAAATGTAATATGGTTCAATATTTATGCAAAGAAGAAAACAAAACTAATCAATACAAAAAGAGCAGCACCAAAGTTATTTAAAGAGAAATCCAGGCAAAGGCAAAGCTAAGAGCCTAAACCTAAAACTGCACTCACTGGAAGCAGTCCTCACCTAAGAAGATGCTGACATCTGAACAGTCACAGAGACTTGGTTTAAGGCTGCGGAAAGCACCCTGGCCATACTGGATTATAATGCTGTCCACACATTCAGAACACAAACTGAAAGTGCGAGAACTAAAGGAGGTGGAGTATCAATATTCATCAGGAATAAATGCACTTCTAGATTGTAAAACATAACAATTCCCTTGAACTAATCCAGGTCTAATTGACTGTAAGTAAGACCCCTCTCCAAGTTATTGCCTGTTATAGGACCCCCTCCATGGACCAGGATACCCACACTGCATACTTGGATCTATTTGAATCGCTTAAGATACAACTAAACACCCTGGTTTTAGGTGACTTTAACTACCCATCCATAGACTGGGTAAATTATACATGTACTAACACACTCACCCAAAGGTTTTTGGATTTCATCAACTCCAATGCCTTGGACTATTTGGTTGACACCCCCACAAGGGGCCCAAACATTCTGGATCTGGTGCTCACTAACATGGGTGATCATTGCACCCACCCATGTGTGCAGCCCTCCCTAGTGAGGTCTGATCATAAATCAGGCTCATTAGAAGTAACAATAACATCTGACCCCTTATTAGCAGCAACTAGACTAAAAAAACTTCTCCAAAGCCAGTTACAACCTAATACATGACAACATTAATAGTTTCATAGAACCTCCCTCACTAATGGCATGGTCACCTACACTGGGATTTACACCAATGCCTTATATAACCATCTATACAAATGTACTGACTCAGTCATACCTTATAAGATCAAAACAACATCCTCATGAAAGAAGAAGCCTGCCTGGTGGACAGCCACCATTAACAGGTTATACAATAAGATAAAGAAACTGCTGTCCAAGGGCAGGAAGGAACAGTCTCTGAATTGAAAGCATTCCCTTCTCAGCTTAAACAAGGAAATAAGACACCTCCTAAGGCATTCTAAAGCTAACTATAAATCCATATTTGCCTCCTTTGCTAAAGATAAACATAAGGCCTTCTTTAACTACATCAGAAACATTAAAAGAAAGATCCAGATCTGTACAGAATTGGTTGTTAACGGTACCACATATACTGAACCTGCAGAAATAGCCAACCTCTTAGCTGACAGGTTCAGTTTAAACTTCTCCCCCTATATCCACATCATATCCCCCAAAGCATCCCTACCACCTGCCATCCACCTAGTATCTCCAAGGAGCAGGTCGTAAATGCTCTCTGCAAAGCCAAAAAACAGCTCTATAGGACCTAATAATATCCCAGGCTGCATTCTAAATGGATTAAAACAGGAACTACCTTCACCTCTGGGTACTCTTTTTAACCCCAGTCTAAGCACTGGTTTTGTACCTGCTGAATGGAACACAGCAACCATCATCCCTTTGCATAAAGGAGGCCCCTCCACAGACCCTGGGAACTATAGACCCATAAGCCTGACCAGTCGAATACGCAAGGCTATGGAAAGAATAATCATGGACCTTATCTGCAAAAATATAGGAAACTGACAAATGCTTTACCTGACCCAGTTTGGCTTTGTTAAAGGGAGATCCTGCCTCTTTAACTTGGTGGACTTTGAGTCAGTCACCAAAGCCCTGGGTGAAGGAAGATCCATGCATGCAGCCTACATGAACCTGGCCAAGACCTTTGACACTATTCCCCACTCAGGCATCATTGATAAACTCACCCAGCTGAAGATCAACCTGCATATTGTCAGGTGGTTTGCAAACTGGCTCACTGATAAAATGCACACAGTCAAAATAGGTGCCTCTCCCCAACCAGCAGACCTGTGACCAGTGGCGGTCCACAGGAACCTGTGCCAAAGCCCTTATTGTTTGAAATCTACTCAGATGTACAGGCTAAAACAAAAGATCTATGTCTGACAAAGTTTGCTGATGACTACACACTGGGTGCAGTCACTGAGTCCTCAGACGATGTCAACATCCTACGAGAGGGACTTACACAGACAAATGATTGGTGTCAAAGTCAGGAACTAAAACTCAATGGAAAAATGTATTATCATCTCCTATGGCAAGGGTGACATCCCTGCAAATTACTACATTAATAACAACACCCTAAGCATGCAGTCAGTGGTGAGAGATTTAGGCACATGGGTTGATATCAACCTTTCCTTTGACATCCACATCTCCACAGTGGTAAGAAAGGCTTTCTACATCACCCACCTCATAAGTAAGGGCATTGCATCCAGAGCAAAAGAGGTTATAACCACCTTGTACTACTCGCTTATTGGGCAAATAATAGAGTACAGTGCTACCTTTGGTATGTACCTTACTAGGCACCTGCAGCAACTAGAAAGATCTCAAAGGTTTCTTACAAGAAAATGTAGAGTCTTCAGCATATGTCATACATTGACAGACTGAAATCACTGTCACTATACTATGTGTCTTACAGACTACTCAGAGGTGACCTCTGGCTTGCATATAAAGAACTCTTGCATTCTGCTCTTATGGAAATGCTGCACATTAATAAATCAAATGGTATAAGATGCACTTGCTCTATGGAACTCAACCTAGTATGTGACATCAGCAGGACTTTCTGGGGAGACAGATATGTCTCACAGAGGTTACCTCTCATCTGGAACAAACTTCCAATTCAGGTAAGGTAGACCCTCTTGCTGACCCTATTTAAGTGTAATTTGGATGACTGGATGGGAAACAGCAAATTCACCCTGGGAGTTTTGCCTGTGTCCCTTTTGGACAGGGGCATCAGTTGTTGACTTAGTTCCACTTAATACCTTGATATTCTTAGGAACAGGGGTTGTACTTGGCTAGGCTTGTAAGGGCCCTGGGGCCATTAGCCTAGTAACCTCCTATGATCCTATGACATGGAAAATTTTCAATACAAAAAATAAGAAAACAAAGAGGAAAAGTAGAAAAGAGGATTAGTAATAAAGAAGTTAGAGAAACAGAAACTGAGGTTATGGAGTACCTGCGAAGTGAAGGATTTAGTGTAGAAAATCTAACTCTGATAACACCACAGCAGGATAGAGCAATGGATCCCAAAATTAAGGAGAAACCAGTGGTGTGGGAAACATCTGATCAGTTGACATATGAAGATACTTTGGAGCCTTCTGTAGGAAACCAGTACAAAAGTTCAGTTGGAGTTGCACAGCAAGGGTAGGAACAGGAAACTGTGGCATCTCTGGTGCAGTCACTGTTGTGAAGTGATAGGCCATTGAGATCCCATATAAAAGAGAAATGGTTGACACAGGATGAAACTGAAGAGAATGTGGAACATGAATATGGTCTGGAACATTTTGTAGAATGCCCACAGGAAATGGAGAACAATGAATGCACCCTCAGTTTAGAAGGAAATGATCCAAGAGGAAAATTGCTTGATTTAATAGAGATGGGCAATCATATTATGATCAATGAAAGAAACAGATTAGAAAAAGTCAATAAAACCCCAGAAGTCAGAAGTTGGATAAAACAAATGAACACAGTAATTAGGAGTGTTCACAGAAAGGTATGCAATATGACAGAAGTAAATAACATATATTACTGTGCAGCTAAATTAATAGTAGTTAAAGTTTTATCACAAAAATACAAAGCAGTAAGGGAAAAGAAGGGGAGAAATCAAACGTCATCATGGAAATATCAAACAGAGAAAACTATAAAGCAATTCAGACAAGAAATGTCACCATTAGAAGAGTACAGAAGAGGGAACAGATCAATAATAATACTCAAGATAGATGTGATAAAAGCAATGGACTGCTTCGGAACAGATAAGGCTCTGTAGTGCATTATCACAAATAATAAACTAAAGATATCAGCACAGGCAGAAAAACTCAGAAGATACGCAGATAAATATAAAGGAAAAGTACAAAATAAGCAATTTATTGATGACCCAAAAAAGTTTTACAGAAAACTGGGAAACAAGGTAAAGGAATTGAAACACCACCAGAAAAGAAGAAATAGATACATTTTGGAAAAATATCTATGAAGATCTTGTGAAACACAAAAAGATGCTGAATAGATAGAAGAAGTAAAATAAAGACTAAGAAGTTCAAATGTACAGGATATGAAATGGGATGAAGTAATGGCCAGGGAGATTGAAACAAAGTTAAGGAAAGCTCCTAAATGGAAAACCCCAGGCCCAGATGCAGTACCTAACTTCTGGCTAAAAGTATTACATTAACATCTTTACATGAAGATTTAGCCATGAGTTAGAGCTGTTTATATATGCACTCCAAACAGACACCAAGCTGGTCAACAACAGGAAAAATGATACTCTTCTTAAGAACAAACCTGCAAGCTATCCTAAAAACTGTAGACCAATAACTTGCCTTCTGATGTTGTATAAACTATACACTGGAACTGATGCTGACAGAGTTTATAGTCATTCAGAAGAAAACAAAAGCATAGCAATAGAGCAAAAGGGCAATAAAAGAAAGTCATATGGAACAAAGGATCACTTGTTAAATAAAGTCATAATGGAAAACTAAAAGCAGAAGAATCTAAGTATGGCATGGATAGACTATAAAAAAGCATTTGACAGTATCCCACACTCATGGCTAAAAGACTGTATAAAAATGTACAATATACACTTTGCAGTTAAATCACAATAAATGATAAATTATTATTCCAGGGATAAAAATTCAAAGGGGGATATTCTAGGGTGACTCGTTGTCACCGCTGCTCTTTTGTGTTGCCCTTAACTCATTAAGCTGTCTACTTAACAGATTAGGTCATGGCTAAAATTTGCCTCCCAGAAAACAACAAAGACTTGTGTAAAGACTTCTCATCTTCTTTTTGTGGATGATTTAAAACTGTATAGTTCATCAGATGAAGAACTGAAAGCACAACTGCAAGTGGTAAAAAAAATGTTCAGATGATATAGGAATGTCATTTGGTCTTGATAAATGTGCAAAAGTAATCTTTAAAGCAGGAAAGCTGCAGCACTAAGAAAACATCAGCCTGGGACAGGAATGTGATATAAAAGAACTTGAGCAAGAGGGAGTGTATAAATATTTGGGAATTGATGAAGGATCAACAATAACACATGAACAAATGTGAATAAAATGTAGTAAGGAATATTTTAGAAAAGTATAATTAATACTGAGAACAGCACTGACATCTAGGAACAAAGTCCAAGGCTATAAACCAATTTGCTCTTCCTGTCCTAACTTATAGTTTTGGAATGACTGACTTGCAGAAAAAGGTGTTGGATCAGTTGGACAGGAAATCAAGAAGAATGCTTCATCCTTATCAAATAATTTATAAAAATTGGTGTATGCCAAGACTATAATATATTCCCTGTTCTGAAGGAGGTATGGTATTACATGTATAGATCTACAATCGTAGGACTGCATACATATCTGCTGACCTCACAAGACCCAAACATAGTGAACATTTTAAAACATGAGGAGAATAAGTCTAAGATGACTTTCCTGCATAGTTTATCAGAAGCATATCAGTGTCAAGCAGGAATGGAAATCAAACCAGAAGTAGATATAAATCAGGCAGCAAATGAATGTGCCAAAAAACAAAAGAAATAATATAAGGTGAAGGATCAGACGAGAAGACAAGAAATGTATAAAATGTATAAATATAGCTGCAGGTATAGGAAGCTCTTGGAACAACCTCAAGTTGATCAGGACTGAACCCAGGAATGGTTAAGGAAAGGTGAGTTTAAACCAAACGATGAAAGGTTAATACTGGTGGCCCAAGACAATGGACTACATACGCATTTGTTTACAAAGACAATTGAACATGTGGAAGAAACACACAAATGTAGGTTTTGTAAAACAGAATTGGAAACAACCACACATCTTGTTGCTGGTTGTGATATACTAATTGCAGAAGGACTGTATACTGAAAGGTAAAATCATGTGGCAAAACAGTTGCATTGGGGATTGTATTGTGCAAGCATTATAATACTGAAGTAGCTGAAAAACATTGGAAACGTGAGCCACAAAGTATTATAGAAAAAGATGAAGTTTATATTATATGGGATCCCCCATTACCAACAGTTCAAAAACTAGATGTGAGAAAACCAAATATAGTCCATGAAAAGAAGACAAAAGTAGCATTGATCATTGAAACTGTACACACATTGACTGCATTGTCTTACATACAGAGAGAGAGAGAGAGAGAGAGACAAAGAGAGGGGCAAAGTCATAAGATACCAGGATTTGTAGGCAGAAATGAGGGCAATGTGGAAGGAGGATACCCAGACAGTTCCAATAATAGTAGGAGCAAATGAACTTATAAAAAATGAATTTACAGTCATGTGTAGATATGTTACCTATACATGTAACTATTTATTGAAGAAGGAGTCATTAGTGGGCACATTACAAGTGCTGTGAAGAGCACTTTTGTCTTACATCAAAGAATCAAACAATACTAATTCATGAATTTTAATTATACTTTGTCTTAGGAATGGGTCCATTCCAGTCATGGTATTAGAAACCCAAAAGACTTGGAGAAATTAAAAATAAAGCAAGAGTAAACATAATATAGTTCTGCACTCATACTCCACCAACACCTGCCAGTCATGCCTCCTACCAGTCTAACACTTGAATTATATCACAAGAATATTTGTTACATCCTTTTATTTTGTAACTATGTGAAGTTAACCTGGCTCTCTTAAAGTAATTTAACAACCAATCGCTTAACATATTGTTATAATTGGACTTGCAGGTACACTGCAAAAGTGGCTTTACACAAGAAGGTTGAAATGGTTAAATTATAAAATGAAGCCATAATAGTAGTTGGTCAAACAGTGAAGTCATTATAGCTATTTGTAAATAAAGATGAAAAAGGGACATGTCCGGGGGGGGGGGTAAGGGAACAGTACTGGAGAGTGATATTCATCCTCTAGAATTGATTTAGTTGGGGAAAAGCAAACTGACATGAAGAAGACAGTCTTTACCAAGGAACGGATCTGAAAACGGTTTACATGTCAATGAGTTTTAACATTGTTTATGTCCAAAGGGATATAACATAGTACAACTATTGTACATTTTAGCCAGAGTTTTTCACAGTGTGGGAACAGTTTTTGTAATAAGTTAAGTCATAGCCTTCCAGGCATGGACTCTTGCATCCGTGAGTCCCATAAATAGAATTCTATATCCAGTAATATTTTGGAGTAGAAGGAGGACTATGGCTAGGGTTGCCACCTTTTCAAATGGCCAAAGTGGGACATTTTCGGTACAAACATCAGATTTTAAAGGCCGACACATACACATGGTCAGTACAAAGGATAGAACTTAAATTTATTGTCTAAATAAAAGCTTATTCTCGTAGAATTTTAGTTGCATATTCTGTTTCTTATAAAATTTAGGTATTTTAGATACAGAATAACTGTTTTATGCAACTATTACATAAAATATAGGAAATAATTATGCCCTACAATCTCAGGACATTTGCCATTTTTAATATTTTTTGTCAGGACACAACTGCCCAAAGAGGGACTGTCTCTCACAAAGTGGGACAGGTGGTAATCCTAACTATGGCTCCTACTGTATAATAAACTGTAAGAAGAATGAAACTGTATATCCCATAAAAAGCAATACCAAATACAAGAATGCTTAAAATGTATTCCTGCACTATCCATAGCAAGTAACAAATAAGTGAAGATGGGTATAACCATCATACCATATATATAATACTGAATTATACAGCTCTTGGTAAAAAAAAAAGTGTATTTTTTCCATTTAATTTTGTTGATAAATATGGTTCTTTAAAGTTTTCATGAAGTTAAAAACTCCTGCCATGACATCATGAAGATTGAGCCCACAATGCCTTAGTCATACCTATCAACCACTTGACATTTGGAAAAGTATTTGGTTTTAGCAGTGTTTTTAATATTTGTTTTTCTGTTCTGATTTGTCCTTTGACAGCTTTGATTTGTGTTCTTTCATTGGACTCATCATAGACTTCTAATTGAATTGTGCTTTTGGTCTGTTCATGGACAAATAGCAGAGTGCAGCTAAAAAAATGGACCAGTAGCAGAGTGAGCTTACACCATCCTGCGTTACTCGCCAAGTTTTCTACCTGCACTTTCTTACATGTACATTCAGCAGACCAATAGCACAATAAAACAAAATAAATGGACCTAACAATCTATCTTTTTCTGGGTCCTCAACCCAAGTTTGTGTTGAAAGGGGACACTCCTCCTTTAAACCATTTGTTATAATTTTTAAAGGCCAGTGCTGTGAATATTTAATGTTTAGAAGTTGAGAAGTATGATCTAACTTACAAAAGTAGTGTATAGGCTGCTGTATTTCCATGATAATTTTAGCAACAGGAGAGTGCTATATATTCCAGAAAGATAAGTTGTCAACTATGTTTCAGAAGTGGGACACCCCACATTGAAAATTAACATACGGTATGATTTATTAGTGAAAGCATGATGTATTTAAGTAGCTTCTCTTCTAAAGAAGTATGTTGTTTTGATTTCTCAGGATATTACAGTGGTGTATATAAGCCATGTCAGTACTTAGCATGATATAATTTGTGGGTATGCTCATAGACAGGCAGTGAAACTAAAACATCAAAATGCTATAATTTTCATCTTGTTTTCAAACCACATATATCTTTAGCATCAGGAGTATAATCAGAAATTAAAATAATTGTGAACAAAGATTCATGTATAGTGCACTTTAAGGAAACTAGAATTCCTAGAATGTATTGCTAGACTGTATTCTACCATGATACAGTACGCTGTGGTGGTGTAGCAGTAGCATTGTTGCCTCACAGCAAGAAGTTCTCCCATTCGATTCTAGGCTGGAGTGCCTTCTGTGTGGAGTCTGCATGTCCTCCCCGTGGTCGAGTGGCGTTCGAAAGACATGCGTGAAATGGTCCTGCCTTCATTGAAGGTTGGGCATCGAGCTGGTACCTCGGTAACGTAAAAATCTACTGCCAATCATTAGTATACCAGAGTTCCGCTGTGGCGACCCCTAACCAAGAAAAAGCCGAAAGAAGAACATGATACAACTTCCAACATTATGCATCTCCAGCATAAAGGGGAAAAGAAAGAAAGGCTTTTGGCTATATGAGTTAGAGTGTTTTCATACCTATGCAGTACTTTTCAAAAACACACTGGTCATGACAGGATGATGGCTATCCACAGTGAGGGCTACAGCAGGATCCCATCATTTAGAGAAACAGGCCATTCTACAGTCTCCTCATATGTTCTCTAATAGGTCAGTGGTTTTGATGACTCCAGGGATATATTGTTTTGATCCATGGAGAGGTGCTCTGTGAACCCTTTTTGTCTCAAGATTTCTTCATGAAGCATCTGGATGCCTGAGGAGGTCTGACCAGTTCCATCCATTAGCCACTAAAAGTGCTTCATTTGTAAATATTTGTAGAATTTTTGCTTGTCAATTGATATTCTGATTAGAAGTCATGGTAAAATTTTACATCTTTATCAGCAAGGAAGTCTAGCCATTGAGTGAACCCTATGTCCATCCTTTTCTTCAAATGTAGGACTAGGTACGAAGGCATACTAGAAAATGTATCTGTAGCTTGGGCCAAATACGGAGGGACATAGAGCAGGTATCTAACAGCCTTTAAAATGCCGTAGGCCCAAGATTTGTAGGACTAGTGCATATTTTTATTTTTGAAATGATAATGACGTGCAAGCTTCTAGAAATAAATTGTAATGTCTTTTCTATAGATTTTCAAGGGGTGCTAAAACTGACATTGAGCCACTAAAGCCAGAATTTGAACTGTGAGTCAGTTAAATAGATCTCTGTATCTAGCACTTAATATCCACCCTGTTCAAGTGAAAGATAATGGTGCACAGGGCTACTCAGGCTCTCTTAGGAATGTATGTAAAGTTGATAATGACATTCGATCACTTTGTGTGGAGGCTGCTTGACTGGCTACTGGAAAGGACTGAAAATATATAAGAACTTGAAAGGGGGATCATGCTTAGTGTTAAGTTGTTCTAGTGAGAATGTGATGGGGACCAGTTACAGGGTCGTTATTTAGTGCTGCAACCCCTTCAAAGTTCGGTTGTATCTAAGATTTAAGTACATTTGTCAGATGCATACCTAAGAAGTGAGGAAAGGAATACTCTCATCTAAAAGGATATCAGGCTTCCATGAAGGTGTTCAGTGGCAAGGTATTTGCCTTAAAGTTCCAGTGTCCAGGATTCAGTCTTATCTTCCGGTCACTGTTTGTGTGAAGTTTACATGTCTGTGCACATTTTCTCTGAGTACTCTAGTTTCCTCCCACTTCCCAAAAATGTACTCTTTCACTGGCTACTCTAACCTGTCTACGTATATTGTGTTCACGCTTGCCCTTCTGCCCAGATCTGATGAGCAGTTCACTTCCTTGGTTAACGAAATTACTTGCATGTAGCTTGGTCTGGGTTTTATTGATTATTTAAGGGGAGACTAAGCTGAATAGTTATAGTGTGGAGAAGAGAAGCAAGAGAGATGGACATGTCTGGGTCTGAGAGTAAGGCTATTAGGACACAAATTTAATCGGGACTTAGGGGATTATGAACAAGGTATACCCTTTGTCACAACTAAGAATGTGAGATTTAATGAAGGCACATATAGACCTCCCAGGGGTAGAAAACGACCCAGACCCATTCTAACAAAACAAGAAAATAGAAATCAGGTTACTATGGATGATGACTATTCATCCACTACGGAAGGTGATGCTTCCTCCAACCAGGCATCCCCAGTGGCTAAAAGAAAGCAGTCCCTCCCTTTAGGAGTAAGAAACGTAGAGCAGGCAGGAAGCACAAGCATGCGTACAGAAATGGTTACAACCAGTTTACAGACGCTTCTGAAACAAATAACGACACAATAAAGAATGTATTGAATATTTCATCAGTCACATTAACAGAATTTCAATACAATGTGTTAAATAAAGGACTTAATTTTGTACCCACAGCACCAGTGTCTGAACATTTATTGGTAGAGGATATCAATAATTTTTGCAGAACTTTAAATTTAAAGTTATTTTTTTTCAGATACAACCAACTCTCAAAGATCTATTGGCTTCAAATTTGGCAAATCTTCATTTATGCCACCAATGGAAAAATATGTGTCCACATTCAAGGAATGTGTATTGAGGGATTTACATTTTTCTAAAAATACGGATAGCATTCGGAGCAATCTGAATCAACATGAACGTGAAGCGCTCAGGCAATTACAACAAAACAAAAATATTGTGATTGCCAGTGCAGATAAAGGTGGGGGTATTGTTGTTATGGACTATGTTAAATATAAGGCAGAAGCCATGAAACAGCTATCTGAAACTCAATTCTACATTAGGATGATAGTGGATCCAACTTCTAATTTTAAATTAGAAATAGATTCATTCCTAGATTTAGCTGTAGAAGAAGAAATTATTACTTCACAAGTGGCTAACCAACTCAAAGTTCCAGAACCAATGCCCCAATATCTTTATCTAATACCTAAGACACATAAAGATCTAAATAACCCTCCAGGTAGACCAATAGTGTCAGGTCGTGGGTCTTTAACTGAGCCTTTATCTGCTTTCTTGACTGAGTACCTTCAACCATTATTGCCCATGGTTAGATCGCGTATCCAGGACACGACACAATTCCTGAATATTATTGAAGATTCCCAATTGGAGGAAGACTAGCTTTTGTGCACTTTAGATGTAACATCGTTATATACCAGTATCCCACATAAAGCTGGCATTCTGGCTGTGACACATTGGTTAAAAGAATCAAAATTATATTCAACTGGATTCAATAATTTTCTCATCCAACTAACTGAGTTTGTTTTACAAAAAAACATCTTCTATTTTGAAGGGATCCCCTATTGGCAAATTAAGGGGACAGCCATGGGGGCATCTTTGGCTCCAATTTATGCCAATCTCTTTATGGGATACTTTGAATTATATTTCATATATGATACTCAGCGAAACATCTATATGGAATACATGGACATATGGCGGAGGTATTTAGACGATTGTTGGTTGGTGTGGCGGGGCAGCAAGCATGTATTAACTAAGTTTGTGGAATATCTTAACAAGAATCCATTTGATATAGAATTTACGATCAATATTAGATATAAAGAAATCGTGTTTTTGGATGTGTCAGTTAACAGATTAGAGGACCATACCTTAGCGACAACTATACACAGGAAGTTTCCGCAGTATAACACGATTCTTCATGCAACAAGTTCTCATCCCCGCCACATTATTACCAATATTCCTAAATCACAATATATGCGCCTCAAAAGGATTTGTTCAACTTCAACTGAATATTCCAGACGTACAGCTGAACTAACAACTAGATTTGTGGACAGAGGGTATAATATAAATCGGTTAAATAAAACAGTTGCACAAACTGACACAAAAAGTAGGGAAGATCTGCTTCAATATAATAGATCTACAGAAGGGTCCAAGCAGGATAAGCAACCGATTAGACTGGTTACAACCTATGGCAATAACACCAAATGGTTCAGACAAATTGTCAATAAACATTGGAGCACATTACAGTCCAATTCATTTCTTCGGGATATTCTTCCTGATACCTGTTCTTTTTCCTATCGCAGAGGACGGACAATTCAGTCCAATTTTGCACATTATAAAAGGTATACTCCGGGTATTAAACATCAAACCACATTGTTTGGGGATGCGTTAGTTGGTTGTTACCCCTGTGGACACTGCAGTTTATGCCAATACATTTGGAAAACTAAAGAATTTAGTAGCAAAAATACACCTAAGATTTTCAATATAACAACTTTTGGCAACTGCAGCTCAGATTGGGTGGTATATTTGGCTCAATGCTCTTGTTCAGCTTTTTATGTAGGGCAGACCTCGAGGCCAATTAGAATTAGAATTAGCGAACACCTCAGTTCCATCAGAAATAGGCGAGTAACCAATGCCTTATATAAACATACTAAACAACATACAGCAGCTTCATTCAAGTTCATTATTATTGATAGAATACAATCACACAGAAATTTTAAGATGGGGTGGCACACCAAACTCAATAACATGGAACAAAGGTGGATCACCACACTTGGGGCTCTTTTTAAACCTGGACTTAATGAATATCATGTACATGAAGGATAGTTTCTAGGCCCCTAAAGGAATACCAAGAAACAAATTAATATTATTAGGAAGTCTATTATTACAACTCTAGACATACAAGTTATTTGGTTCATATTCAATAACAACAAAAAGTATTCCAAAGAACTACACATTCATCGGTAACAGGTACATTATTAAAATTTTGGTCTACAAGTTATTTACGAGGAACATTATAACCCTCAATATAAAACATAAGATCAACAATAATATGCTTTTAGAAAGCAATCAATTATATCCGTATTATTGTGGACACACCCCTTATTTATAATTATAATTACTGGGGGTTTTTGGAAAAAGTTGTACTGGAATTATTATTTGAGTTGTTATAATTAGATTTCACTACTGTGGGTATTTTATTTTATTCTATTGTGTTGATTGATGGACTACAATTAAAATGCCCACAAATACAAGCTTTAAAACATATTTAGAACACTATTAGTTGAATAAATATGTAAATGTGGTGAATCTATATGTTTAAGATGTTCATCATGTTCATTTAACATGACAACTTTATAACACAATAAGATGTGTCAGTATTATGGATAATGGAATGAAAATGGGCAATACCACTTTAAATAGTGGGTATAAAACAAGAATCAGGATGCATTATGGTTTTTGAAACTAAATTTGATTGTTAAGTCACATTGAAAAAGGCTTTCATAGCCGAAACCGGTTTGTGCATTATTAGTAGGTTGGTTTTTACAACCTTAATAAATTTAACTTTAATCTGCTGCCATTGAGTGCTGGTCTTTCTTTCTTGGATGATTTAATTGTGGTTTGGACCAAGCACCAACAGTCCTACGTGCGTGCCTTGTTGGATTGAGCCACTAAAGCCAGAATTTGAACTGTGAGTCAGTTAAATAGATCTCTGTATCTAGCACTTAATATCCACCCTGTTCAAGTGAAAGATAATGGTGCACAGGGCTACTCAGGCTCTCTTAGGAATGTATGTAAAGTTGATAATGACATTCGATCACTTTGTGTGGAGGCTGCTTGACTGGCTACTGGAAAGGACTGAAAATATATAAGAACTTGAAAGGGGGATCATGCTTAGTGTTAGGTTGTTCTAGTGAGAATGTGATGGGGACCAGTTACAGGGTCGTTATTTAGTGCTGCAACCCCTTCAAAGTTCGGTTGTATCTAATATTTAAGTACGTTTGTCAGATGCATACCTAAGAAGTGAGGAAAGGAATACTCTCATCTAAAAGGATATCAGGCTTCCATGAAGGTGTTCAGTGGCAAGGTATTTGCCTTAAAGTTCCAGCATCCAGGATTCAGTCTTATCTTCTGGTCACTGTTTGTGTGACGTTTGCATGTCTGTGCACATTTTCTCTGAGTACTCTAATGTCCTCCCACTTCCCAAAAATGTACTCTTTCACTGGCTACTCTAACCTGTCTACGTATATTGTGTTCACGCTTGCCCTTCTGCCCAGATCTGATGAGCAGTTCACTTCCTTGGTTAACGAAATTACTTGCATGTAGCTTGGTCTGGGTTTTATTGATTATTTAAGGGGAGACTAAGCTGAATAGTTATAGTGTGGAGAAGAGAAGCAAGAGAGATGGACATGTCTGGGTCTGAGAGTAAGGCTATTAGGACATCTGTGAAAATACCTAATTTATTTTCCTTGTTGTTAACAACAACCCTGTTATGGGAGGGAATCCTTTATTACCTGTGCTAAAGGTTCAATAACCAGATGTAATAAGAGGAGGAAAGAGCAAGCACTGCCTGGTGTCTTGATATATGAGTATGAGCTGCTTCCTGTAGTCAAGAATACAAGGTTTGAGTTCTACCACCTCCATTTGTCTACCATCTGACTCAGAACAAGTCATTTTACCACACAGTGCTGCCAAGCCACTCCATGTCTCTTGTGTCCAGTGGGCTTACCTTGTCTCATGTCACCCCTGAAAAGTGCTCCCTATGTCTAGTGAACTTACCTGGTTAACAAAATATATAAAAAATATATAGGTCACTAGTAGTGTGGTTGAGTATATGAATGATAGAACTTTACCACCCTACCTTAGCAAGTTAATTTTTTTCTTATCTAATATTAGAATCAATTGAAGTATACTGATGTTTGAGTCTTCTGGAAAAAGAATATAGCCTTTCCAATACCACCTTGGGTTTGCTGATGTTTAAGCCATAAAGCTCCTGATGTATCTTTGTGGCATCAGGGACGTCATAAACCTTATCCAAACAGTTAAGAAAGCCATATAGTCAATATTAAGGAAGGATATTAGTCTGAAGAAAGCATGTTGTTCAATTTTGTTCAGCTTTACAATTAAGGTAGTGGTTATTTGTACAAATGGTGAGGAGACCATCATTTATGACTTTGTGATTAACTGGAAAATAGTCCTGCAGCATGGCATTCTTTGTGAACTGATGTATCTTACCTGGAAGGTAGACTGTATCTGCTGGTGATCAATCATTTTGTAGAGCTTGCACAGCTTCTAAAACCTCAGGTGGAGAAAATGAACAGGTAGAGTGTCATCTTGCTCCTCTGATAGGGTGATGAAGGATACTTTGTATAAGAAGGTGGATGTCTCCTAACACACCTTAATGTAAAATGAACAGAGCACTTCAAAAATCCTACTTTTCTTCCTATCAAGATTATCTGTATCAGTATCAGTATGCTAGACCTTGTCAATGTTGTGATGACCAGAATTTAGCAAGCGCCAACAAGCATTACTGTTCACTGTTCTGGGTGATAATACTGCATAGTTCCACTTGAACATTTCTGACTTCAAAGTCATTTCTCATTATCATCAAAATCTATGTACTCAGGATTCTAAGGAAAAGAAAAGAAAAATTAAGGATACTTGGAGTAAGGGTAGGCATTATTATAAGATACTAGATTGACCTATCTCATTGTCTTAAATAGCCAGAGCACTTTGATTTGTGGTATTTTTGCTACAGAGGCATTAACCATTCTGATTGTTCAATGTTCAGTGTTTTTATGATATATATCAGATTTTTTTCCTTTTCTTCTTCTTTTATGGCTGTAACTTTTAGTGTCAGTTTTATCTCAATGTTGTTGTGTCTTTCGGCTTTTCCCGGTTAGGGGTCGCCACAGTGGAACTCCGGTTCGCTAATGATTGGCAGTAGATTTTTACATGCCGAGTTGCCAGCTCTGATGCACAACCTTCAACAAAATAATTATTAATGAAAAGTATTTTAAAAAATCATCTTCTCATTAAGAATTTATTTTCTTAGGACTTTAGAACCATACAGAAATCAAGTTAGGGGTCAGGACATATAGTCAGTCTAACAAGTTTTATCATTTTTTCCCAGTCCTGCTGTAATTTATGAGTATTGAGTTTAAGGCTAAAAGCGAAGTGCTCTTTTAAAAGAACAGTGGTATGGCTATCCTATAACAGCACCTGTACTGACTATCTTGTGTCTCTACTCTTTAATCATTTGGGGGGCATGAACATACTTCAAGAATCCGGTGCTAAATGACAAATTTTGGATGATTGGTGCAAAGGCAGATTTAGGTTTAAACAGATGGAAAATTGACCAAATAAAAGAGTACAACCAGACCGATGCTCTGGGTGGTGAGCATTCATCAGTTTCTCAGTACTAGATTTCTCAGTTCATATTTCCTCATTCGTTTTACTTTGTTGCCCTAATTTATTAGTACTTACGCTTTGCTCATCCTGTGTAGGAGCAAAGAGCAATGTGTTTGCATATATATGTGTGTGCATGTGTGTCTGTATATCTATCTGTCTCTATCTATAGATAACCATTTGAAATATCAGAACCTGGTAGAGCGAGTTCTGAAACATGGAGATTGAATGGCTGAGAGATCAGACTTGTATATGCCAAGTCTGAGATTCCATCTCTTGGAATATTCCCTTTTCTCCAAAGTTTGTCGATCTCATTGCTGGTATATATAAGTTTGATGGCTGGTGGGTGGGCTTTCCCCACCGCAAAAAGAAGTTAAGGAGAACAGTGATTTTTGAGATTCATTCTTTTCCTGTGTTTTCAATAGGGAACCCTATCTATATCTCTGTGTCTATCTATATCTGTATATATATCTTTATAGGTTCATAGGTTCATAGGTAGGTACTAGGCTATCGGCCCTGGGGCCTATACAAGCCCAGCCAAAAAGGTACCCTGGCTTTTGCCACCCAAGAAAATTATTTTCCTGTGACACTGTTGAGCAGAGCCACAGAGGTGATCCCCGGGGTGAATTTCCTATTTCCCATCCAATCATCAAGATTTTTTTTTTAAAGAGTGCTAATGAGGAACTTTGTTTGATATAGATAGGTAGCTTATTCCAGAGTATGGGAAGTCTCTGGGACAGGAATCTATCCCTCCAGCATGTTCTGTTTATTGTGGTGACAAGGTTTAGGTCCATAGAGCGTGTAGCTCAGAGGGATTGGGATTTCTTTAAGTGGAGCATGTCCAACAGCTCTGGGTTTGACATAGCTTTGTATGTTAGGGAGAGATCACCTCTGAGTAGGCGATATGCGACAGAGTAAAGCTGGAGTTTTTTGAGACGGTCTGCGTAGGGCATCTGTTTGAGGCCGGTAATCCTCTTTATGAGGTATTTCTGCGGCCTTTCCAGTTGTTGTAGATGTCTAGTGAGGTACATACCAAATGGGGCATTGTACTCTAAAATGGGTCTAATGAATGATGAGTAAAGGGGAACAATGACCTCTTTTTTTCTGGATGAGAGACCTTTTGTGATGAGGTGTGCCATGTAGAAGGATTTCCTGACTACTGTGGCGATGTGATTAAGAAAGGAGAGACTACTGTCCACCTGTGTCCCAAGGTCTCTTATCACACTTTCGGTGTTAAGTATACTACCGCCTAGGTTGTAGTTCATGGGTACAGAGTTTTTACCAAAGGGGATGACAATGCACTTTTTGGCATTGAGCTTGAGGCCATGGCTTTGACACCAGGCATCTGTCTCAGTGAGGCCCTTTTGTAGGATGTCCACATCGTTAGGAGTTTCGATTATGGCTCCTAGTTTGCAGTCATCTGTGAACTTCATTAGCCAAAGACCTTCTGTGTTAGCCTGTACTTCAGAGAAGTAGATACCAAACAGGAGAGGACCCAGGACTGAACCCTGTGGTACTCCACTTGTCACTGGTCTGAAGTCGGATTTGGAGTTTGCTACTTTCACAGTGTGGGTTCTCTCAGTCAGCCAGTTGGCAACTCATCTTGTGACATAGGGATTTATACCTAGTTTAGTGAGTTTATCTATAATTCCAGAGTGGGGGATGGTGTCAAAAGCCTTGGCAAGATCTAGATAGGCTGTGTGAACCACCTTACCCTTGTCTATGGCTTTGGTGACTGCTTCAAAGAAGTCTATCAGGTTTAGGAGAATTGATCTGCCTTTTGCAAACCCAAACTGGGTGGGATCCAGAGTTTGGAGATTAACAATGTCTTTGTTTATAAGTTCCATACATTCCATGGTCTTGCAGGCCAGGCTCATCAGGCTAATGGGGCGGTAGTTCCCGGGGTCTGTGGTGGCTCCCCCCTTGTGGAGTGGGATAACCGTTGCTGTGCGCCATTCAGCAGGCACAAAGCCTGAGGTAAGGCTATGATTGAACATGATACTTAGGTGGGGTGTCAGTTCGTTCTGTAGTTCATCTAGAATGCAGCCTGGGATGTTGTCTGGTCCCATGGATGCTATGTTCTTGGCTTTGGAGAGTGTGCTTTTTACCTGTGCAGCCGTGATTACAGGAACTTTGCATTCTTCTGGTATAGAGATGGGCTCTTTAGGGGGTGAGAGGGGGGTAAAGTTAGCACTGAACCTATCTGCCAAGATGTTGGCAATATCAGTTGGGTCTGTATATTTAGTGCCATTGTGCTGTAACTCAGAGAAGATCTGAGTGTTGCCATTGAGATTCTTGACATAGCTATAGAATGCTTTGTGGTTGTCTTTGGAATCAGTGGTGATTTTGTTTTTGTAACTAGCTTTGGAGGATTTTATCAGGGATCACAGCTTCTTACTGAGGCTGACCAGGGAGCTCCTCCACTCGTGGGATTTTACTCTCTTTTGCAAGAGTTTCTTCCTTCTGTTGTACAGTTTGTTTATGGCAGGGGACCACCAGATTAGCTTCCTTTTAATGGAGGAAAGCATCTTGTTTCTGTTTGGGATAGCACGATCCATGTACTCATGTAAGTGCTTATAAATTACAATTTTGTAGGATTCAGTAGTCGTAACTGTATTGTCCATCTGCATGGGTGTCATGAAGTTCACCACTTCTGTCTTAAGAAGCATGAAGTTGGCTTTGGAGAAATTTTTTACCATGGTTTCCTTAATGGGGGGGTGGAGGCAGGCTGTGGATATCTAGGGTAATTAGCTTATGGTCGGATCAGACCAATGAGCCATTGACTTCAGGTGTGGAACACCGGTCACTCATATTGGTAATGACTAGATCTAGGATATTGTTGCCCCTGGTGGGGGTGTGGATAAGTTGATCCAGGGCATTGGAATTTATAAATTCCAGAAAGCGTTGAGCAAAGGAGTTGGTACATGAGTAGTTTTCCCAGTTAATGGTGGGGTAGTTGAAATCGCCCATTATTAGGGTGTTTGGTTGAACTCTAATATTTTCCAATACATCAAGAAAAGAGGAGTGGGAATCCTGGGGAATGGTGGGTGATCTGTAGCAAGCTATAATTTGGATTGCAGTTTTGCCCAGAATTAGTTGCACTTGGATAACCTAGGCTGCATTATGCTGAGCAACTAGCCTGGAGGTGTGGATATCCTTAATGAATATGGACACACCTCCACCTTTGGTGTTCCGGTCCAGGTTACATGGCCGAAAAGTGTGGTATGAGTTATAGCCTGGTAGTGCAGGGGTGCTCTCTGGAGCCTTGAACCAGGTCTTAGTCACTTCACAGATATCGATGTTCTCCATTTTAAGGAGTGCCTCGAGTGAGTGCATTTTGAGATTTAGACCTAGCATTGAGTAGCATCACCCTCAGTTTTTGCTTGCCTGTTCCTGTTATGGTGGTGAATTTGTCATTTGAACCTTGCCTAAAAAAGGCACTATAGGGGCGGCAAGAACCTTAGCCAGTATCCGGAATCCCAGGGGTAACAGGTGCAGGCCATCTCTGGCAAAGCATCGTGGTCTGTCGACCATGTCATCCCAGGCAGACAGATACTGGATCCATTTAGAATGGCACCAGAAGCTTAGCCAATTGTTGAAGTCAATCATTTTGTCCTTGTACTGCGGCATCATTCTGGGTGATGGCAGAATGCTACTCAGGGCTAGAGTCATACCTGCCTGGGTTACAAGATTGGAGAGCTCTTCCATGTCTCTTTTCATGTAGTCCAGGGAGATACGTCTCAGGTTGTTCACACCAACATGGGCAATGACTGAGTGTGTGGGTTATGTGGCAGATCCTGGCACCCGACAGGCAGCTGACAGTAACATTCTCCTTGTTTAGCTAGCCTAGGGAGCCTACAGCATGGGCATAGGAAGAACACAGTTTT
Source organism: Protopterus annectens (assembly GCF_019279795.1). Classification (NCBI taxonomy): domain Eukaryota; kingdom Metazoa; phylum Chordata; order Ceratodontiformes; family Protopteridae; genus Protopterus; species Protopterus annectens. Next base: position 242,557,240 of record NC_056741.1, on the reverse strand, counting down.
GTCTTCATTTAGCCATGCCAGGGAATTAATTTATTGCGCAGTTATGTGAATGCATTAATAGAAAAATACTTCCATTTAAAATTATAGAATAAACACAATAATTGAATCAAAAATATAATTAATAAATTTTATCACTTTTAAACCTGTAGTATGGCGGTGAGCTTTTAACACTTTTAAAAAAAAAAAAAAAAAAAAGCTTTAAAAAATAGCGGCTTCAAAATCTATTGTATAAAAATGAAGCCAATACAGGATTTTTCAATGTAAGAGATCGCTGTAGGGTGGCTGAATAAGTGCTAGTGTGTAAAGAAAGACATGTGCTGTGTGTAATTATGTGTGTATTTTGAATGTGTGTTTAAAAAGTCAGTGTTAAAGTGTGTGTCTGTGTGTAGAGAAAAAGTGTGTGTGTATATGTAGAAAGTATGTGTATGTGTGTTGTATGTTGTATGTTTGTGTGAATAAGTTGTATGTGTGAGTGTGTGTGTGTGCATGTGTTACTGTATTGTGTTGTGTGTGTGTGATGTATGGATGGTGTGTGTTATGTCCTTGTATGTGTGTTTAATTGTTGTGTGTTGCTGTAAAGTGTTTGTAAAGTGTGTTAAAAGAGAGTGTGTGTGTGTGTGAGGTGTGTGTGAGTGTTGTATTGTGTGTTATGTGTGTGTGTGTGTTGTGTTGTGTGTGTGTGTTGTGTGTGTTGTGTGTGTGTGTGTGTGTGTGTTATGTGATTTGTGTGTGTGTGCGTGTGTGTGTGTGTGTGTGTGTGTGTGTGTGTATGTATGTGTGTGTGTGTGTGTGTGTGTGTGCGTGTATATATGTATATATATATATAACCATATATATATATATATATATATATATATATATATATATATATATATATATATATATATATATATATATATATATATATATATATATATATATATATATATATATATATATATATATATATATATATATATATATATTATATATATATATATATAACGACACGATATATATATATATATATATATATACATCCCCACGCAATCGACAGCCGAGAAGACCGACAAGACGGAAGACGAAATCCGTCGGGTGTCCGGTCGATTCGAACGATTTATGCCAACGTGCGAGGATGGGCAGGGTGGGGAAAAGGTAAAAGGCAGAAGGTCAGTGGACGGACAGTGTGTGGAAGGGGAAGGAATAGGGTGTTACGAGGGATAGGGGGGCCTTATAGGCCAAAAGAGGTGATAGGAAAGGGGGGAAAGTGACGTGTGAGGGGGGTTATTGTGTTGTAGGGTTAGGAAGTAGTGGTAAGTGGGTTTGGAAATGAAGTGTAGGAGGAGTTAGTTAGGAGTAGTTGTAAGTGGTTCAGAGGGATGAATCTAGTGGTTGTGCTTTAGGTAGGATGTGTGTGTGGGTTGGGTATGGACCTTAGGGTAGGGGTTGTAGGTTAGTTGTGTATGTGAGCAGTAGTGTGTGACTGAGTTTGTTTGTTTGTGTGTTTGTGATTTGAGTATTGGGTTTTGTTGTTGTTTGATTTGTTTTTGTTGTGTGTGTGAGGTTTTATGTGTTTTAAGTACGTTATGTGTTTGTGTGTTTTGGCTGGTCTGTGTTTTGGTGTTTGGTTTATGTATATATATATATATATATATATATATATATATGTTTATATATATATATATATATATGGTTTATATATATATATATATATATATATATATATATATATATATATATATATATATATATACATATATATATATATATATATATATATATATATATATATATATATATATATTATATATATATATATATATATATATATATATAAATAATTTTATGCTATTGAATGTGTTTTTAGTTTTTTAAAGTGTTTTTTATATTGTTTTTTTGTAACAAGTTGATGTACAATTTTATATTTTGAGTGTTTTGTAGCATATAACAATTCATAACACTTGTTTTTGAAACAAACACAAGCATGGTCACAATAACAATTTTTAAGTGTCTTTATACAAGAAATGGTAAAGTACATTTATATTGTCTAAAGTTAATATGTTTCTGACTTCATTTGAGCACAAGCTAAAAATACTTTTAAGCACTGAATGTAACAGCATTTATGATATTGAATAAAAGTACTGAAGGTTTGAATATGTTATAGTTTTTAACCTGCTTTATTGTAGGTTGAAAGTTTAATGTGGTTCTTTTTTTTAGACCCTTATTTATTTTTGTTACATATTTACAATTTCTTTTTTTCAAAAAGTGTAAGGTTATTTATTGTAACAATACATTTTTTGGGTCAAGGGTGTGTACGTAAATCAAAATTTAAAGAAAAACATTCATTTATTTTTTATTACATTTTTTGGGTCATTATTCTCTTAACTGTCTTGGGTCAAAGGCAGATTAATTTTAAGCTTGGATTCTCTTTTTAGTTATTTGGTTTTCAGTCAGTACAGCAGTACAATGTAGACTCTTTTGGTTAGTGTCAGTATTTGATGCCGCCATGCCTGTATTCAGAAATCTTTTTCACAAATGTGTCTTGATGAAGTAGAACTAAACCACCAGAAATTTAGCTCCCGTCAAAATGTGCAAGCCCTCATAGAACATTCAAATTTCGTGTGGTGTTGGTGTAGCATGCATTTCTGACCAGCCCTTAACGGGTGATTATAATGTGTTGCATAGCCCCCCAAGTGACCATGATATTCTTGATGGAGGTGATATTGTGTTATCACCAACTTACAGAAAATTTTGATGTTTCTTAGTCATTTCCTTTCCAATTTAAATATGTTACCAATTTTGCAAGTAAAATATGATATTCATTAGTAGCAGGCTAGCAAATTAAAATTAATAGGTAAAATACAATTATAGATAAGAGTTTGTTTTGCCAATATAGTGTTAGATTAGTATGTTAGTTTTATTTAGTGGTTATGTTCATGATGGTGCATAATTGGGATTTGTGGTTTTTTTTAGTTGAGTTTATTAAGTAGTTTTGTGTTAAGTGTATGTGTGTGGATTATTTTAGTTTTGAGGTGGTAAGTAAACAATATTTAGCGAATATATGTAGGGTTTAGGGTTAGGTTAGAGGTTATGTGCATATTAGAAGTAGGGTGTTAGGGTATGTATGTAGTTTAGTGTAGGGTGGTTTTTAGGGTTTGTGTTAGGGTTATGGCAGGTGTATGTAGTTTGTTTAGTTTTAGGATTTTTGTGTGATGATGGTGGGGGCATTCTGTGTATTTGGCGAATATGTGTCAACATTGCATTGCATTTTGGTGTAAACGCTCATTTTTTTATTATAATGTATTAAGTAATGACAGTTAGGTGTTCAATTGTAATGTGTGTTCATTTTTTATTTTTTATAATATGAAAAGTGGTGAATTGGTTTCAGTGTTTTATTTTTTGAAATTTATGTTTAGAAATTTAAAACAAAATACATTAAAACATATTGTTGCAAAATATATATTATATAAAATTAAAGGTATTAGGAAAAAAGTATTAATTGGAAAGTGAATCAAAGAATAAAGACATGTATGCATGGTCCTAAAAATCAGGTAATAAAGCCAGTTTGAAAACCAGATAAATTAATATAATAAACACCAATTCTCCTGTTTATCATTTTCTGTGGTTTCATGCTTTTTTCAATGAATGTGGGTTTTCATGCTGTTTCAATGAATGTTCAATTCCATGCTGTTTCAATGAAGTTTTGTTGTTTCAATGAATGTGAGTTTTGCGTTTCAATGAATGTGAGTTTTGTCGTTTCAATGAACATCAATGAATTGAAGTTTGCCATTTCAATGAAAGTTGATTTCATTCAATATGAAGTTTGTTCATGAGTTTCAAGGAGCAGAGAAGTGCTGTATTAAGTTTTCTTGTCAAACTGCTCTGTGTTTGTTTGTGCTTAAAATATTTGTCTGTCTTTGTGCTATTTTATTAAAATATCAATATCTGTTGCAGAAGCAAATAATAGAACAGTAAATGGGTGAACATTGGAATGTGGCAAATAATGGATGCATTGGAAATGCTGGGGGGGGAGCTGCTGGGACTGCTGGAGGAGGGGCTGCTCTGGAGTAGGGCCCTTGGAGTCCTTCCAGGGACCTTGCTGACCATGATCTGGCTCTGGTATTTCATGCAAAAATAGAAGGTAGCAAGGTAGCTGCAGTTTAACAGGTATCTTTTATGTATTGTCTTCTTCTATGTATTTAAATAATTTAAGAAAATGACTGGAATGGCTTTCTTGGAGAATGACCCAGTGGATGTGGCTCAATAGGGGTATTTCATGAGTATGGTATGGGTGGGGCTTAAGGGGAGCCATAGCAGTACTTCATCTAGGGCGCCATTTCAGCTAAGGCCGGCCCTGCTGGTGAGTGGGATATCAGTGTGCCTGACTATAGAGTCTCCTATGACTAGTGCGTTGGGTACGTTGTTTTGCCTTATTGGCTGTGGTTGAATGGCACACTGAGTCTGTGAGCTATGTGTCATTTGGGTTGTGTTGGGGGTGGAGGTTGCTTGCGTTTCTGCTTTGGAGGTCTCTGTTGCTTGAGCAGATTATTATTGAGAGCCTCCGTGAATGTTTTTGCGTTCCTATGTTATCTCTCTCTCTCTCTCTCTCAATATATATATATATATATATATATATATCTTTATATATCTTTGTATCTCTATATCTAGACATGTCTATAAGTTCATAGGTTTTTACTAGGCTAATGACCACCAGGGCCTTTATAAGCCTAGCTGTGCAATCTATCCCAGTTGTGTCCCTGTGTATCATGGGCATTTATAATGAGAGGGGTATGTTAGTTATAGGTTCATAGTTATATACCAGGCTAATGACCACCAGGGCCTTTATAAGGGGTCTATATTAAACCATTGAATGCTTAGAAAAGCGAACGATGATTTATCGACCCCATGTAAGTGAAATCTTACAAACTGGAATGCTTAGAACAGCAATTTTTTTCCAAGGGAAAAAAAATCATAGTTCCAAAAAAAAAAAAATACACTTAAAACATAATGTAAGAATGCATCTTCGGTCATCTAATAGGAACCCTTTATAAGCCTAGCAATGCAATGTAACCCAATTGTGTCCCTGTGTATCATGGATGTTTAACAACAGGGGGTATGTTAGGAAGTTTCTAGGGGTTATCCATCTACTGATATTTATATCTACTAATATCTCTTTGTATATATAGCGAAATATATCTATCTTATTTATATATCTATATCTCTTAAGTCTGTCAGTATCTTCCAAGCTCACAGCCATGTGTCTTATTTTTCTGATCACTCTTTCTTCAAGGTGGAGTGACCTGAAAGAGAGAGTATTAAAGTAGGGTGGGTGTGGATGGTGCAAGTGGGACATGGTTCCTGCAAAAATCAGTTAGTATGTATTAATTTACGCACTGGAATTTCATGAAAATTGTACTGTACAGAGTTCATGTGGGTAGATGTATGTGTAATCAAGTTGTTAAATTTTATGTATTTTATTACAGGTAAGTACTTTAGGCTAAAGCTGTGTCATTTCAAAGGCACAAAACAGACCTCTCCCTGAATGTTATTAAATAAGATCAGCAGATTCTATCTCTCCGCTGTGATTTTTAAAGGCAGTTGAAGAACCATGGAAAAAAAAACAGAGGTGTCTGGCTCCTGAAATGTAGATTAAAAAACAAAAAAAATGCTTAACTTTCCTAAAAAGAGAGTGAGGTGTGCTTAGATGAGGCAACAATACTAGTATTCAACTTTCTCTAATATCCTTTGGGAAAGTAAGGCAATTGAAACTTATCTGGGTTGTGACTTGTGTAAAGGCTATGACTTTTAAGAGCACTGGCCTACAATATTTACGTGTGGATGCTGTCAGGATTCATAATGAAGCTGTTAGGAATTATAAATTTGGAAACAGACCTCTGTGACTGCAGCCAGGCAGACCTTAGTATGTGTGAAATTCCTGATGAACAAAAGGGCTTGTCCTCTTCTTTTTGGATGTTGGGGAGTTCTGATGAATGCACTTTCATCTCATAGACCTGTTGGCTAGTTTCCGTTTACAGACTGTGCCTTTGGAATGGTGGGGTAAATAGAACACATGTCCTCCATACCAGTTTGTTAGGGGCAAGTGGACCTTGTAAAAACATTTGAGAGTTTACAAGCTGTCATTAAAAATGTGATCACTTACAAACAGCTTGTAAACTCTGTCAGATTGTTCTTTTTTTTTTTAACTATTATGTTTTTGAAAGATAATTTGTAAGCTGTTCACTCATTTTAAAGAAAACGTTTGGCAGTTTATAAGCTGTCTTTAAGTGACTGTACTTATTTATAGAGAGAGCACACACGAAATGGATAGGATCTTCAGACAGCAAAGTTTCTTTGCTATAGCTCTATGCTCAGCATCCAACAGATAATTTTCTTACAGCAACAAGATATCCCTCTCCATTTTATTAAACCAGAAATGAATCTTGTACTTTTTCAATGTTTTTTTTTCAACTCATTAACACTCGTTAAATATTGAGCCACATGACTGGCTTTTCCTCACTGGGAAGAAGAGTTCTTAAAAAGTTCCTAAGCAGGAGAGTGAGGGAGTACGTTGTTGTGCAGTGTGACACGTACTTGGAAATATCAAAGTTATTGAGTGTACAAGAACTACGCAAATAAATGCTCTGAGGTTAGAGAAACATGACCAGAAACTAAGCTACTACTTTTTACTCTGGAAATGCTCGATCTGGATGGAATGGGCACCTTGGAAGGTGACAGCTTTGTAGAGATGGCTACAGACACCAAGGAGAGAACAAAAGTTCTGACCTCAGTGAAATATCAGATGTGCTGTTTGATGATACTGAATACTTGAAGGACCAACACCTACTGAAAAGTGATGGGAGACTAGCAGAGAAGAGGAGTACTGCAGTGACAGCACCTGACCCTTTACTTGCATCAACAGATGAGAAAGCTATTACCTGCTGTCTCAAATGAAAGGTTATATTATATGGCAGAATAAATGATAGCTACTAATTGCCTTAATAATTAAGAAAGTTGTTCAGATATGCAGTTTAAAATACTAGAAACTAACAGTTGATATAGTCAGGCATGGGCAGTATGTATGCTAGAAATTAAGGTTTAGATTCCACTCTCTGTTGATATGGTGAGTAATACAGGCCTCTTCCACTTGTCAGCAGGAAAATACCAAAAAAGGAGATAACTGTCTTAGCTATTTAGTACCTAATAAGAAATGAAGCCATAAAAAAGGGAGACTGCACAACCCATGAGGCTATATGGAAAAGGATAATGTACAACCCAAAAGGGGCTTTCATCTTCAAGGCCATAGCTGCACTATTTAAACAGCATGAAGGCAGTGGATCTGGTTGATAAATTATGCGAGAGTATGTTAGCACAATTCAAAATGTGCTATTGATGGCCTTTTTGATTGGCAAGGTATAACACAGCAGTTTTTCCTGACAGACAATATTAAGCTTGAGACATAAGGTATATCTCAAGCTTAATAAGGCATATTTCTCCAGTTCGATCCTCGGCTGGTGTGCCTTCTTTGCGGAGTCTGCATGTCCTCTCTGTGGTCGCGTGGGTTTTCTCTGGGTGCTCCAGTTTCCTCTCACATCCCAAAGACATGCTGTAGGTGGATAGGACACTCTAAATTGGCCCTAGGCATGACTGCATGCATTGTGTGTGCCTTCTGTGGAAGGATGGGCACCAGACTGGCAACTCAACACAGTAAAACTCCACTGCCAATCATGAGCGGACAGGTGATCCCCTGTGGTGACCCCTAACTGGGAAAAGCTGAAAGAAGACGACATAAGGCATATGTTGGTAAAATATATCTCCAGCCACCACTGCCATGGTTAGATGAAGGCAGAGTTGTGTGAAATAAAATAAAAAGAAACAATAATACAGCTGACGCCATCCAATATATGGACTACTTTCTGCTGCACCATATGCCAATTCCCAGTTCCCAAAAGCCTCAACTCCTTATTGCAAAATAGGCTAAACTGAAAAAAAGTAAAAAAGAAAAAAAAAGCTGAATTAGGTACTAGGGTACTATAAGGGCTTCAGGTTTCTAGCAACCATACTTGCTAACCATCCAGAACACACTAACTACAGGCAATGAATGTTTAATGGAAGTGTCCTCATAACAGGGCCATCAAGGTGGATGTATGCCCAACAGCAGAAACTGCTTGCCTTAGTTAGGTATGTTGATTAGAGATGCTATTAACCACTTAATTAGCAATAACAAGCAGGCTATACTGCATGCCTCAGATTGTTAGTCAAGTAACAGCTAATAGTTGTAAGGTAGTCAAGGTTTGATTATGCGGAGGTTAATGGTGTACTTGCGGTCATGGGGCTGCATCCCCTCCTGGAGCTTTATTTCACATAATAAGGTCAATATTTGCAGTTTTTCAACCTTGTCCACACCAGGGAAGTTGAAATGCATCCCTACAGTTATAGTGAAAAGTATAAATGCTAGGGGCTAGAAGCAGGCAGACTAACACATCAGACTGTGAAATCAGCTGATCAGCTGTTACCCCTTTGTAGACTCATATACTAGTGTGACTATGGGACTGGACATATTTCTACAGTCTCAGACAGAACTGTCAATCTCTTCACAAATACTTAGGTTCAAAGAACATAGTATATTGATGCATAAGCACTAAGTTATATATATATATATATATATATATATATCATTTATTGATTGTCTGTTTCTTCTTTCAAATCCCACATCTGTGAGCTTAAAGGCTAAGGCAAAACATTTGGCATTGCATAAGCAGTTAACAGGCAGTTTCTTGAAAATGCGTCAACATCTCACTGAACCAGAACATCTCAAACAATCAGCTGCATTAATTAGCAGCACAGGCCCTGGTCAAAAACTAAGACCACAGCACTAAAGAAGTGCACGCTTCACCGAGGACTTGAAGACAGCCTTTCTGGATTATTTATATATATATATATATATGCTGATATAGATATATAATTGCACAGGGTATATATATATATATATATATATATATATATATATATATATATATATATGTGTGTGTGTGTGTGTGTGTGTGTGTGTGTGTGTGTGTGTGTGCGTGTGTGTATGTGATTCACTCACAAATAGACAAACAAGAATAGAGAAAACATAACTCTACATTTTTATATTCATTCATCCGTATGCATATATATCTTGACTGTTTGTTCCAGACCTTTTTTTACCCATGATAAAAGACTCACTGTGGAGAACATACAGAACACCTTCCTTTTTCTACATCAATCTATCAAATAAACAGACAAAGAGGAAAGGGAAGAGTATTAAATAAACTGCTGTATCAGACTGAAGCATTGGAAAGGACAGGTCCTGCTCAAAGTCTAGGACTACATCACTATAAATGTTTATAGGTTCATAGGTGTGTACTAGGCTAATGGTCCAGGAGCCTTTACAGGCCTAGCCTATAGAAGTGCCCTGGAATCGTGCCACCCAACATTAGTTCCCAGTGCCTCCATCAAGTAGAGCCACTGGAGTGATCTCCGGGGTGAACTTTCTATTACCCATCCACTCATCAAGATTTCTCTTGAAGAGGGACAGCGAGGTGCTCTGCTTGACATGTATGGAAAGTCTATTCCAGAGCATGGGCAGTCTGTGGGTGAGGAACCTGTCCTGGCTCCAGCATGTTCTGTTGGTATGCTTCAGCTAGGATAAGAACCCAGGTCCACATCCCTCCTAATCGTTATTGCTCACCACTGCTGGCATATCTCATTCTTCTTCTTTCTAGTGTAAAATTTATGTTACTACACTGAAAGGTAGTCTGCACCATTACTCAATGAAGCAATTGAGAAGGTTCAATCTGATATGACATTCCTTTACTGCATACGAAGTAGACATCTATTTTAACAATGAAAGATATACATGTAACAAAACCGTACTTCAGCTTACAGCATCATGACTGTAAGAATCAATGTCCCTCATACAAAAGAAGTCCAATTATAGTCTCTTTTCTGCCTGCATCAGCAGTTTAGAGAATTTGCCAGAATAATAAGTCTTTCTTTTGAAGCTGGCCTGCTGACAGTTTGTTTTCCATATCTCACACATTCTGTTCCTGAAGAATAACTCCTCGGCCTTGCTCTTATCTTGCATGTCCTGTTGATGAGACACAGCTGCATACAAGAGTTCATCTTGACCTGCTTGTAGATAATAAATTTCACAAACTGCATAGTTTATAAAGATAAAATATTTTACTTCTGATTTCTAATAACAATGAATGCCAAACTATATGCTTTTGTCAAGAGTTTAAACTAAGTGCACTCTGTACTACACTGAAAAGCAGAGTATTTCTTTTACATTTTCAGACAAATCAACTGAAAGCCATTTTTAACTTGTTCACTACTGAAAGTAGAATATTTCAAATCTCACAATTCCCTCTTTTCAATTAAAAGGCAGAAGATGACTGTTCATTTTCAACTTCAGTTGTACACATTGAAACCTTTTCCAATTTATTCAGGTTAACCATCATGATCTGCTGAATTCTGTAAGTTTTTCACAAATGACAACTTAAAATAGCAATTCCAGATAGTTAATATGACTATAATGCCTAAAACTACTACTACAGGATGTATTAACCAATTTAACAGTTTTTTTCCTGATGTGGACTAGTCAGTAAAGATATCCCACCAATTGTGAGCAGTGTCTTTTTTGGTCTTTTCAGCCAAATTAAGTAATTTATCTTTTGCAATGATGCTTAATGCCTCGTAATACAGAATACTTTTATTTCTTTTTCCTAAGTACTCTCTGAGAATCTTAGTATTGTTCATTATTTTTCCTAAATTATCCAAAGATACAGATATATTGGAAAGCTGTATTAAATCATAATTCCAATTTATGGAAGTATCCACTTCTATGGTTTTAGTAAACACATAGCTCTGATTATTCCATTTAAGGAAATCAACATGTGATAAACATCCTATGAAAGGTAATTGAAAATTATGATATACATCCAGATCCATAACCAAACAAATATACTGGGGAGGTACCTCTATAAACAACTGAAAAGAAGAAGGCATAATGTTCTACTCGCACAAATTAACAGAGTGCTGCAATAAGCATGGTTCATAGGCAAATGCTGCCCACAAATTAACCCATTTTGAGTCTGTGTACAATATTCAATTTTTTGTGTGTTTTCCTCTCATATCTATATAATTACCTTCAAATTGGAGCAACCAATACTCATACTTTTTTTGGTATGAGAAATTTTATAGGTAATACAGTAAAATGACACATAACAGTGGTATCAGTAACATTATAATGTGAAAACTGTCCTGTGCAGTATTGTGGTGTACAATATATTACATCAGTATATAGTTTAATCCAATCTGTATCAGATACCCATTTATGAAACAATTGTCGCCAAACATTTTCATTCTGCATCATCAATTCAGTTTGTATTTTATTCTTTTGAATATCCACATACAAAGATTGCAAAGTGCATTTTGTCCCATTTACAAAAGTAGTAATGTTACCATCAAATTTTGACTGATGTAATTGCATAGCATCATAACTGTCTAAACATTGCTGCTGATAATTTATATTATGCAGGTGAGCCTTCCATATCTCTGGATTCCAAGATGCTTGTAAATGTACAATCTGAGAGATATCTTCTTCCACTGTTTTTAAACAATTAGCTAAAACTTCAATATCAGCTGAATTAAGAGCCCCCATTCTGGTACTCAGACCTCCCAGCAAAGTGTCGTACCATGCTCTTTTAGCAACTCCTCACAGTAAGACAGGGGGTTTCAACTTTGAAGTCAAGACAGGTGGGCAACTTTGTTAACCCATGTCCATCTAATGTACCTTTGGTCATATAAATTCTAAAATATTACCTTTTTGGTCTGCAGTTATGGGTCATCATCATTATATTCAACTAAATAGTCCTAAGGTAACTCTCTTGATTTTAATTAAAGTTCTCTTAAATGTTGTCAATTTCATATCCCTTATTTTGAGACCCCGGAAAAATTCACAGGAATATCCAAAGGCAGTAACATGTGATATATACTACACACAGATGAGTATCTTCTTTCCCAGCAGAAATAAGATTGAATTTTACTACTGAATTTCTGTAATATATATTAATAGGGCTCACCACCAGTATTTTTGTAATTCTCAGGATCAGGATGTGAGTCATAATTTACAATTACCTTTCATATCATGTTGGTTTCCTTAAAAATCAGGCTATGTGTTTGTGTTACTATAAATAGAGTGGACTCTTATATTAGATTTATTATGATTTAATACAGCTTTCAATATATCTGTATATTTGGATAATTTAGAAAAATAATGAACAATACTAAAGATTCTCAAGAGTACTTAGGAAAAAGAATAAAGTATTCTGTATTCACGGGCATTAGCAGCACATCATTGCAAAGATATTACTTAATTTTTGGAAAAAAGATAAAAAGACACTGCTCACAATTGATGGGGTTTCAATGTGTGCAACTGAAGTCGAAAAATGAACAATGATTTTCCGCCTTTTAATTACTTTCAGTAGTGAACAAGTTAAAAATGGCTTTCAGTCGATTCTTCTGAAAATGTAAAATAAATATTCTGCTTTTAAAACTAAACTCTGTTATTGTTTATTAAGTCAGAAGTAAACATTTTACCTTTATAAACTATATAGTTTGTGAAAATTATTATCTACACAAGCAGGTCAAGACAAACTCTTGTATGCAGCTGTGTCTCAAACAAACTGTCAGGCAAGACCCTTTCAAAGAAAAGACTTATTATTCTGGCAAATTCTCTAAACAGTTGTGATGCTAAGCTGAAAGGACAGTTTTTTTACATGTGTATCTTCATTGTTAAACTAGATGTCTACTTCATATGCAGTAAAGGAATGTCATCATCAACTTCATGAATACTTTCAGTCATAACATCATTATCATTCAAGGTAATGCTTACGTTGTTTAGCTTTTAACAATTTTTAAAATGTATTCATCATCTTCTTTCAGCTGTTCCCATTAAGGATTGCCACAGTGGATCATCTGTTTCCATTTCTTCCTGTCTTTTGCATCTTGCTCTGTCACACCAACTACCTGCATGTCCTCTCTCACCACATCCATAAACCTTATCTTAGGCCTTCCTCTTTTCCTGTTACCTGATAGCTTCATCCTTAGCATCTTTTTCCCACTATACTCAGCATCCCTCCTCAGCACATGTCCAAACCAACGTAATCTTGTCTCTCTGGCTTTGTCTCCAAAATTTTCCAACCTGGGCCGACCCTCTAATATACTTATTCCTAATCCTGTCCACCCTCGTCACAGCCAGTGCAAATCTTAATATCTTTAACAGTGCCACATCCAGCTCTAACTCCTGCCTTTTTGTCAATGCCACTGTCTCCAACCCATATAACATAGCTGGTCTCACTACCCTGTTGTAGACCTTCCCTTTCACTCTTACTAGTACTTGTCTGTCACAAATCACTCCTGACACTCTTCTCCACCCACTCCATCCTGCCTGTACTCTCTTCTTCACCTCTCTTCCACACTCACCATTACTCTGAATTATTGATCCCAAGTGTGGCAGATGGCATATATCTAAGAAAATCTGCTATGTGAATTCTTTCAAATGTAGTCCATTATGAGTGTAACTTCCTCTAACCTTATCGCACATGGAGTCTTGACAAACAATATATAAATAAACAAATAAAATAAAGCAGAACTTGTTGTAACTGCCGAATGCCAGTTGTGTGTACTATACAACATATTATTAACATTTTGTTTTGTTTATGACGCTCACAGCAGAGTGCGCAGCTTCCTTGCAGCTGGAATGCCACAACCATAAAAAACTAGTTACATAATGCACCCTTTTGAACTAATGTGTGAAAAAGCTAGATGGTTGATAAGATTCTTTCCAGCTGTGCTGTAATAATTTGAAGAGCTCCCAATATAGCTGCAATAACCACAAGCCATATATTTGAATGCACCTTGTCTCTTAGAATTGGTGATGGCATAATAACTGCTCTGAAAGTATTCCTTTAAATTTCCAACTCTCGTGTCAATGAATGATGGTTATTAATTTATTTTATGAAGAATATTTGCGGTACCAGACAAAATTCTCCATTTATTCTTAATAATCAATCTAACATGTCAGCATATGCAGAATATCCCAACAAATGCCAATAAAATCTTTCCAAAGTCAAATGCTACATTAGATGCCCTTCTAGCCTGCTTGATGAAATCCACAGGAACTTATCTTCTCCCCCATAATCTCTTCCCTTTTTTCATGTCTTCAATAATCAGAAGCAAGTCAAGGGTGGGGTGAAGGGGGCATCTGCCCTAATCACAAGACATTAGGGGCCAAAATTAGGAAGTACAGTTCCTGTATTCTTTAAAGTTGAAGAGCTAGGAGGTCAGGGCACTAGACTGGGGGTTGGCACTGGACACTAGATGAGCCAGAGACATCTCTGCTAATAATACTGAACATATGACCTCAAAGTATTTATTTAACCACTCTTTTACTTTAAAGGTATCACTGCTAAATGTATCAAAAAGCACCTTAAGCAACCTATTTGCAGCTTCAGCCCTTACTTTTAATTTTACTACATACATCCAAGTATACTAAGCTTAAAGCCTTCTCTCCTCACCAAACCATTTGCTCATATATTTAACTTATCGCTTTCTACAGAGGGACTTTCTCTTATCTTCAGACATGTTCTTGTCACCTCTCTGTCAAAGGCATCTCATACAAACACTCCAATAGGCCAGTTGCAAACCTTTGCCCCTTACCAAAATGTTAGAAAAATTTTGTAGGAACAAATTCCTGAATATACACAGAGATATGACTTCCTCACAGATAAATAACATGGGTTATATGCAATTAATAGTAATCAGAGTACAGTTTTCTTTCTCATCTCAGAAACATGAAGAAAGATCTCATAACTAGGCCGGTCTTTCTTGACCTTCAAAGAGCCTTTGATCTTGTGAATCATGACCTTCTACTAAATCAGCCAGCAGACTTATGTTTCTCTTCAGACATTTCTCTTTGTTTTTGTTATTACCTTACTAATAGAACTTTTACCATTTCTGGTAAAAACAACAATTTTACTATGGTTCTTTAACACTAGGTCCCCTTCTCTTCTCACTATTTATAAGCAAACTGGTATGGAATCTGCTTTGCCTAAAAAACATACTTTATGCAGATGACATAGTTCTTACTTGTGACAACACATTAATTCAGCATCTTTCACCTGCTTTGCAAAAAGACTTCTCATTGACCTGGGACTAGCCTGCTAATAAACTCACAATCAATACAACAAAGTCTTCAGTTGTGATATTTGGAGCTGCCAGATGACTTACTAGCCTCTGGAATTCTACTATTTCTCCCATTTAACATTCAGCAAAAATATCAGGGAGTCATACTAGATGTCACTCTTGTCTTTCTTTTTTTTTTTCAAATATATTTTTATTGAATTTTTCAAACTTTTCAAACATACAAAGGAAAAACTGTAAGTCATTACAGGAAGCAGTGAAGTATAGGTATACGTGTAACAGTTAGTACAAAAACTATGCATTTATAAACAGCAGTTATCTTACAGGGAAACTTACATCTTAGAAACCAATATAAGCAGTAAAGACCCCCAATAACCTATTACAGTCAAAGTCTAGAGATACAAATGGAAAGTGGCCTGGAAGGAAGAATATATGACTGTCTTAAGAAGAAAGAAAAGCGGTAAGGAGGGTATAACCATAAAAAACAACTATTTACACCATGTCACTCTTGTCTTTCTATGTTCAGATTACTTCCATTATTTCAAAGGTTTGTACACAACTTAAAATGACACATACATTCTCTAGCTTACTCATACCCAAAGCTATTGCTATTAATGTCCTCCCACGCTTGAGTATGATCTGTCCATAACTTCTCTCCTGTCAGGAGACAACATCTCTGCCTTTCAAGTAGCCAAAAATAAGATTCTTAGGTTCATTCATCTTGCTAACCCTGCAAAGGATCACTGCACCACTATTAAGAAAGCCAATTTACTTCATATCTCAACCAGGATTTCCTGTCTGCTTAACTTCCTGACCTGCAAACTTATAAATGATTATTACTGCTGACAAGTGGATAACAAATTACTAGTACATGATCCTTCTTTAAAAAATAATTCTACTGTCAAGCTGGTCAAACCTAAATATTACTTTGCTATCTGTGTAAGATCTTTTTTTAAGCTAGCATCTGCTTCACAGAACTTTTCCTGACAGCATTACAGATTTGCAGGATTTCTTACGTTAAAAAAAACAACTTGACATTATATCTACAGACTGAAAAACAAATGCACATGTCTGCAGCTTTAATATGACTGGGCACTCTGTTGCTTTGTTACATTTTTAAAATCATGTTATACTGCATTTTTCACTGATTGTAAAGTTGTATTAATATGAACTATTTGAATTGTGCTGTATTTACTTCAGCTGATTTTCTCAGAACTGCATCCACTGCACTATCTCCCCAGCCTAATTTGCTGTGATACTATATACTGTTAATGTCATTCTATATTGAAATGTTTATGCATTTTGTCTGATTGCTATGTAAATGACTGCATGTACTGCATCTGCTGTTTAGCTGCTGTGTACTTTTGTCATTTGTCTCCAAAAATGTGGTTAGGTACTCTTACACTGCAATCCAGTTAATAGCCACTGCCCAGGGCAGTATGTAATTAGTAAGGAAAGTGATAATGGTATCCGCAGTGGGACAAAGTTTGGAGACAGTTAGTAGCAGTGGCTAGGGCTATTATACTCTTATGTTAACTCACTGCAGAGAAAGAGATGAAGTCATACATCTACTATATTATTCAGAAATAAGAGTTCCATTGGAGATTTGCATATTGCAATACTAGAGTTCCATTGGAGATTTGCATATTGCAATACTAGAATCATTTTGTATGAATTATTTTGGAGGGGGGTGTAGGCAGGGATGTGGGAGAAGTTCCAACAGGGATAGCTTCTAGTTTTTTAATGCCTGAGTCTCGATGGGATTACCAGATGGTAAGATTTACCTGACCATGCAGCTTTACCTTGAATTGGCTTTGGCTAAAATGTTCAACTATATATTGCACCCCAAAATCATACATCATCTCAGGGATCTCAAGGTAAATGAAGTCATAAGTAATTGCTCCCTTTACACTATTTTTATGAACCCAGTGATAGAATGCTGTGTATGCAGTTCTGCAACCTACTGAGATACTACTTGGTCAATATGTAGAAGGTCTAGAATCCTCACAAACAGACTTGCAGGGCTTCAAATAGAAAGACTACAATAACATCTCATCATTACCATAGAGGTGACCTACGCCTGACATATAGAGCATGATGTGACCCCTAACTATTTGAAACCCTTCATTTAAAATAGTCTCCACACAAACATAAGAAGAAATGCAACTTCAAAAAATTAAGCCCCGTCCTGGGTCCTACAGACCCTCCAGACAACTCCTTCATCCATCCCAAACCTTTTACCTTTTCTACCACATCGCATCACACAAAACCTACAAGCCTTCAGTTCCTCAACAAAAACTTCAGAAGTATGTGTAATAAAATACCATAATCCAATGCTTTGTTAGCCTTCCCCTCTCCAGAAATAGTAATTGCGATGGAGACATGACCAATACAAAACATAAAACTGAAGAAATCTCACATCTAGGAAACTGCATCATCAGCAAAGAGGAGTAGGTGTAGCAATATCATTGCTACACCTCACTTAACCCCCACCTGCCCTTCAAATTAACAATGCTGAACTTCTGATATTCTTACTTAAACTCAGCAATCACAAATCTATATGTGTTATTGTAACCTATACCCCTCCTAGCAATGTCACTTTTACAGAACTCTGCTGTTGGGCATCCATGGATATCTTGCTGAGTTTAATTCTGCCGGCTGCCTAAAAAACAATTACTTGAAACTGGAAATCAAAGTGTGAACTAACTGTACTAGAAGTAGTGAGAATAGTAACAGAGATAAAAGAACTTGAAGTGGGATCTTTAAAAAAGTTAGGAGCAAATGACACAGAAAAAATGGGAGTTGTGGGAACAATACATGCAGAACAATGTTTTGGAGGAGAAATGAGGTTTAAGGGAAGGCAGGAATTGGATGTGCTTTGTAATGTTTGAATGACAATGACTGTACAGAAGATTGTAAGTGATGTATGTTTGCAACTGAAAATATGTTAATATGGTTTGTTTTCATTTATATAAATGTATGATTGCCTATGTCACAAATGATAAATCAATAAAGATGTTTCTTGTTTAAAAAAGAACCAATAATACTAGGTGACATTAACATCGACTTGCTTAACTTAAAATCTGACCCCCTCTACAAACACCATAAACTTGCATGGCCTCAAATAACTCATCTCAACACTTACTTGCCATAACAAAACTAGTACTAAGAATGCTGTTATTGATTGGGTCCTTACCAACTCTCCCAACAATACCATTTCATTAGGCATTTTATCAGATTCACTTAGTAACCACCTCCCTACATTTACTAACAAAACTATAATAACTTATGCAAACAACACTGCTACAACCAGGTATGAAATCCAAAATTGTTCTAACAGGAAACGCATTAATAACATAAATGAATGTAACTGGAACCTCTTTAAAAAATCACTAGACAGAGCTGTATCTGAATTCAACAAAATATTTTAGCTATTGTAAATGAACATGGAACTTTCAGAACCAAACGTCAAAGCCAATATATCACATTGGCTGACCAAAGAAACAAACAACTTGTGAATCAAAGAGACAAGCCCTGGAAAAAATGGCTGCAAGATAAAACACAGTCTAGCCTATAACACCACAAGCTGTAAATATAGTCAATGTAAGTTTAAAAGAAAAAAAGGATTACTGCACAAATTCTTTAATATTGAGTCAAAATAAACTAAAAGCCTTCTGATCAGCCATAAGTCAACTCCAAAAACCTGGATACACCACTCAACCTGCTCAATCCATAGACACAAAACCAGGCAGTATAGCAAATCAATTCAACACTCATTTCATACAAACAATAACATTTCTAGTCAACCACAATATTCCCTGCTCCTAGCCCACCACAATTCAAATAGTCAACAACAACAAACTGACCCTCAAAAAATCTGTCTATATCCTAATTGAGAAACATCTCCTTAAGTTGAAAAACTAACTACTCTAGCCTTAGCCGATATGCCAACTGAATATATTAGAACTGCAGCTGATACCATAGCATATTCAATTTCCATCTTAATAAATAGATACATCACTGAATGCTATGTCTCTACATTGTGGAAAAAGTCTTGCATCCCACCTCTGCATAAAGTAGGCACCTTTACAGACATCTCATACTGTAGACCAATAGCTCTTCTATATTCTCTATCCAAAATCCTTGAGAAATGTATCCAATCCCAGCTAAACAATTATATCACTGAAAATAATGCATTGTGGTACTTGCAAATATGTGGGAAACCTAAAAGTAGCATACTGCATTGGGTGGGAATCAAACACAGGTCACCCACATGATAGGCAGGAATTCTACCACTAAACAACAATCTCAGTGTGGCTTTTGTCACCACCAAAGTATCACTATCGCCATTCTTAGTTTTATCCATACTAAACTTGTATACAAATACAGGCAATTTGGTATCTGCACTCTTAGGTTCATAGGTTGATACTAGGCTATCTGCCCTTGGGCATTTATAAGCCTAGCCAGAGTGTGTTTGGCTTTCGCCACCCTTTTAGATTAGTTGACTGTGGCTCTGTATAGTAGGTCACAGAAGATAGCCCTTTTAAGGTTAGTTTACTGTGCCTCTGTCTAGTAGGGACACAGAAGAGATCCCAGGGGTAAACCTATGATCTCTCATCCACTCATCAAGATTTCTCTTGAAGGGGGTCATTGAGGGTCTCTGCCTAACATGGATTGGGATTTTGTTCCAGAGTGAGGGGAGCCTCTGGGATATGAATCTGTCCCTCCAGCATGTCCTATTTATTTCTGTGCTGAGGTTTAAGTCCCTGCAGCGTGTATCTCTAAGGGATTTGGATTTCCCAAGGTGGAGCATGTCCATTAATTCTGGGTTGGACATGGCTTTATACGTCAGGCACAGATCACCTCTGAGTAGGCAGTAAGCAACTGAGTAGAGCTGGAGTTTCTTTAGCCTAACTGCGTAGGGCATCTGTTTGAGTCCCTTGATCCTCTTGGTGAGGTACTTTTGGGGTCTTTTCAGTTGCTGCAGGTGTCGGGTAAGGTACATCCCGAATGGGGCATTGTATTCAATTATGGGCCTTATGAGTGATGAGTAGAGGGGCACAATGACCTCTCTTGATCTCGATGGGAACCCTTTTGTGATAAGGTGGGCTATACAGAAGGTCTTTCTAACCACTTTGGCAATGTGATTATCAAAGGAGAGATTGCTATCGACTTGGGTCCCCAAATCCCTAATTACTTCTTCCGTACTTAATGGATTACCACCTATGTGGTAATTTGTGGGCACTTTGTTTTTCTCAAAGGGGATGACTATGCACTTTTTGGCATTTAGCTTTAGGCCATGGCTCTGGCACCAGTTATCTGTCTCTGTGAGACCTTTTTGGAGGATGCTTGTGTCAGTCGGTGAGTTGATTATGGCACCCAGTTTGCAGTCATCTGTGAACTTGGTCAGCCATAGTCCTCCCGTGTTAGCCTGTACCTCAGTGAAATATATACCAAACAAGAGAGGTCCCAGGACTGAGCCTTGTGGGACGCCACTTGTAACTGGTTTGGAGTCTGACATGGCACCTGCAATTCTGACCATGTGGGTTCTATCCCTGAGCCAGTTTGCAACCCATCTTGTGACATAGGGGTTGATATTTAAGCTGGTGAGCTTATTTATAATGCCCAAGTGGGGTATTGTGTCGAAGGCTTTTGCGAGGTCCAGGTAGGCTGTGTGGACTACCTTCCCTTCATCTATGGCCTTGGTGGCTGTTTCAAAGAAGTCGACCAGGTTCAAGAGGCAAGATCTGCCCTTAACAAAGCCGAATTGGGTAGGATCCAGTGTTTGGAGGTTTCCAATGTCTTTGTTTATGAGTTCCATGATGATACGGTCCATAGCTTTGCAGACCAGGCTAGTCAGGCTTATAGGGTGATAGTTTCTGGGGTCCGTTGTGGCACCACCTTTGTGGAGTGGGACCACTGTTGCTGTACGCCATTCCTTGGGTACATATCCTGTAGTAAGGCTGAGACTGACCAGTGACTTTATGTGAGGGTTCAGTTCTTCTTGGAGCTCGTGTAAGACGCAGCCTGGGACACCGTCCGGTCTCCATTGATGCTGTGTTTTTTTGCTTTGGAGAGGGCAGCTCTCACCTGTGCATCTGTGATGTCAGGGAGGCTACACTCTGTTGGGATAGACATTTGCTCTTTTGAGGGGAAGGGGGGGAGAAGTTTGCACTGAACCTGTCTGCCAGGATGATACCCATTGGCACTGACAAAAAGGCAAGAGTTAGAGCTGGATGTGGCAGAGTTAAAGATGTTAAGATTTGCACTGGGCATGATGAGGATGGACAGGATTAGGAATCAGTATATTAGAGGGTCAGCTCAGGTTGGGAAGTTTGGAGACAAAGCCAGAGAGGTGAGATTGCCTTGGTTTGGATGTACTGAGGAGGGATGCTGGGTATATTGGGAAAAGGATGTTAAGGATGGAACTGCCAGGTAAGAGGAAAGGAGGAAGGCCTAAGATTAGGTTTATGGATGTGGTGAGAGAGGACATGCAGGTGGTTGGTGTGACAGAGCAAACTGCAGAGGACAGGAAGAAATGGAAACAGATGATCAGCCGTGGCAACCCCTAACAGAAACAGCCAAAAGAGAAGAAGAAGAAGAAGAAGAAGAAGACTCTTCCTATACCCATCAAAAGTATTTAATTTGACATCTCAACAAAGGTTACTGTGCAATCTCTCTGCCATAGCACTCTCTAGCCCATTCTAATTTAACAGTGAATATTTAGTGGCATCTTTATTTAGCTGTAGTGCATGTTTGATTTGCTGTTCTCTGCCTGACTACTGCTGACCTCTGGGTGCTCTTAAGTTGCTAGCCCCTACTATAAATCTGATTTTGGACACTTTTCTCAGTCCCATTTTATCAGCTTATTCTACTGAACACTGAGAGATCAGATGAGAAGGCCCTTGACCTTAGTCTTTTAAAATTTAATTATCATCTGTTTCTTCTCTTCCCAGTTAATAATAAATGCCCTTTATTCAGCTGTTTTTACTGTATCTGTGCTTCTTTCTACGTTATTACTTTATTACTTTATTTAGTTGTTTGTTGCACATTCTTAAAGTGTTCAGTTGCATTTAATTGACTGCATTTATTACTTCTTGTTAGTAGCCTGATTGAATTGTAACTGTTATTCTAAGCCTCTTAATTTTGATTTAAGCACTTGGGCTTCAAACTAGTCATCTTACATTAGGAAGGTTTGTGGTCTACATTTTTCTGGCAGGAGAGGTGGTGTGCACCTTCTAAATTTGGAATTGCTGATCGAAGGCTTATTGTGTCTATTATTCTAGAAGTGTTTTAGTCCTGGTTTACACACTTGGGCTCCAGACCAGTTATTTTACATTAAGAAGGTTTGTTATCTACACTCTTGTGGAAGGAGAGGGTAGCTTCTGCCTCTCTGCCATTCTCAGCTGGGAATTGTTGGTGAAAGCTTATTGTGCCTATTATTCTAAATACCTTTGTTTTGACTTAAGCATTTGGGCTCCAAAACAGTTATTTTACATTAGGAGGGTTTGTGGTCTATGCTATTGTGGCAAGAGAGGATAACTTACCCCTCTCTGAGCTGGGAATTGCTGATTGAAGGCTTATTGTGTGTATTATTCTAAAAGTGTCATAGTTATGGTACAAGCACTTGGTCTCCAAACCAGTTATTTTACATTAAGGTTTGTGGTCTACACTGTTATGGGAAGAGAGCATAGCCTCCACCAGTCTGAGCTGGGAATTGCTGGCGAATGTTTATTGTGCTGTTATTCCAAGTGTCTTTGCTCTGATTTAAGCACTTGGGCTTCAAACTAGTTATTTTACATTAGGAAGGTTTGTGTTCTACACTCTTGTTGCAGGAGAGGATAGCCTGTGCCCTTCTGGGTTGGAAATTGCTGTATGAAAGCTTATTGTGACTGTTATTCTAAAAATGTCTTTGTTCTGGTTTAAGCAGTTCGGCTCCAAGCCAGTTATTTTACATTAGTAAAGTGTATCTACACTCTTGTGCCATTACTGTCTAGGCAGATTGTTTTTTTTTTAACTACTAGGTCATCTAGTTTGCTCATAGCTGAGCATTGCTTATCAAGTTCCTTGTCTTATTGACTTGTTCAATACTTAAGTTTTCCTCACTCCTCCTTAGTAGTAGATTAGTAGCAATGGATATGCACTTCCCATCTCTCTCTCTGGTCAGATTGGTTGAGATGGATGCTCCGGGTATCGTAACAATTGCCTCATATACACTGACAACCCATTTATTCTTAATAAAAGATACAGTATGCAAGAGGTGTAAATACACTTCAACACTCGAGGCAAAACTCTCTCATACAACCAAAACTAATCCTTTAGAGGTTGCCAGTGACACTTGCACCACACATACTGTGCAAGGTAAAGACCCTACACATAAAACTACTTATGCTGAAGTGCTTAGAGGTAACCTTCCTAAAACACTAAGACCTCCTGTACAGTACAATCAAAGAAAGTGTCTTCAAACATCATGTAAACACTCTGTTAAAATACTGCCATCAGTTACACATAGTAACACTGTACCCGATGCCTCCACTGCTAAGCTCTTAAGGCAATCCAGCACACAGTCAAATTTTCTGGTCATTGGTGATTCTATAGTGAGGCACACAGGTGTCCCCCTCACCAGACTGAATAAGAAGACAGTCATGATTAGCTGCCTTTTTGGGGCTAGGCTCCATCAACTCACACAGGCACTCAGGTCATTGAACCATGGGTACCAGTATGACCCTGTAATAGTCCATGTGGGTTTTCATAGGTTCATAGGTTCATAGGTGTGTAGTAGGCTAATGGCCCTGGAGCCTTTACAAACCTAGCCCATAGGATTACCCTGACATCATGCCACCCGACCTTAGTTCTCAGTGCCTCTGTCGAGTAGAGTCACTGGAGTGATCCCCGGGGTGAATTTTCTATTTCCCATCCACTCATCAAGGTTTCTCTTGAAGAGGGCCAGTGAGGTGTTCTGTTTGACATGTATGGGAAGTCTATTCCATAGCAAAGGCAGTCTCTGGGTTATGAACCTGTTCCTCCTGCACATTCTGTTGATTGTGGTAATGAGGTTGAGGTCACTGGACCATGTGGTGCAGAGGGATTGGGATTTCTTTAGGTGTAGCATTTCTAACAGAGCTGGATCAGACATGGCTTTGTGTATCAAGCAGAGAGTGCCTTTAAGTAGGTGATATCAGACAGAGAATAGTTGGAATTTTTTGAGTCTGTTCATGTAGGACAAGTGTTTAAGGCCTAGGATCCTCTTTGTGAGGTACTTTGGCAGCCTCTCCAGTTGTTGCAGGTGTCTAGTGAGGTACATGCCACATGGGACATTGTAATCGATGACTGGTCTAATGAGGGAAGAGTAGAGTGAGAGAATGACCTCTTTCTTCCTGGATGCAAAACCCTTAGTAATGAGATGTGCCACACAGAAGGACTTTCAGACCACAGTGGCAATGTGGTGGTCAAAAGAGAGGCTACTGTCAACCTGTGTTCCCAGATCTCTTATAATACCTTTTGTGTTCAGTGGACTACCATCGATGTGGTAATTCATGGAAACTGGGTTTTTCCCAAAGGGGATGACGACACATTTTTTGGCATTGAGCTTAAGGCCATGGTTCTGACACCAGTCGTTGCATTGAGCTTAAGGCCATGGTTCTAACACCAGTCGTTGGTCTCAATGAGGCCTTTCTGTAGGATGTCAGCATCACTTGGGGAGTTAATAATAGCTCCCAACTTGCAATCATCTGTGAACTTTGTCAGCCAGAGACCTTTTGTGTTAGCCTGGACTTCAGAAAAATAGATACCAAACAGGAGAGGACCCAGGACCAAACCCTGTAGGACTCCACTTGTGACTGGTCAGCAGTCTGACTTGGAGTCCGCTACTTTCACACTGTGGGGTCTATCTGTGAGCCAGTTTGCAACTCATCTAGTGATATAGGGGTTGATGCCTAGCTTAGTGAGTTTTCTATGATTCCTGAATGGGAAATGGTATCAAATGCCTTGGCCAGATCAAGGTAGGCTGTATGAACCACTTTGCCTTCATCCACAGCTCTGGTGACTGACTCAAAGAAGTCGACCAAGTTGAGCAGGCATGATCTTCCCTTCACAAAACCAAATTGTGTGGGATCCAGAGTTTGGAGATTCCCTATATCCTTATTTATTAGGTCCATGATGATGCGTTCCATAGTTTTGCATATCAGACTCATCAGGCTAATGGGGCGATAGTTCCCAGGGTCTGTCGTTGCTCCTCCTTTGTGGAGAGGGATGACTGTAGCAGTGCGCCATTTGATAGGGACAAAGCCTGAGGTGAGGCTGTGATTGAACAGGGCACACAGGTGAGGTGCCAGTTCACTCTGTAGTTCAAGTAGAACACAGCCAGGGATACTGTCAGGTCCCATGGAAGCTGTATTCTTGGCCTTGGATAGTGCTGTTTTAACCTGTGCAGCAGTAATACTGGGTGCCTGGCAATCTACTGGTATTGTGATTGGTCCTTTGGGGGGGTAAAGCTGGCACTGAATCTGTTGGCCAAGATATTGGCAATATCTGTTGGCTCGGAATAGGAGATACCGTTGTGCAGTAGCTCAGAGCAAATCTGGGTATCGCCATGGAGATTCTTTACATAACTATAGAAGGCCTTGTGGTTGTCTTTACTATCTGCTGCAATTTTTTTTCATAGCTAGCTTTAGAAAATTTGATGAGAGATCTCAACTTTTTGTTGAAGCTGATAAGGGAGTTTTTTCCAGTCTTGGGACTTCACCTTATTCCGCATCAGTTTCCTAGCTGAAGTCGC
This sequence comes from Protopterus annectens, assembly GCF_019279795.1. Classification (NCBI taxonomy): domain Eukaryota; kingdom Metazoa; phylum Chordata; order Ceratodontiformes; family Protopteridae; genus Protopterus; species Protopterus annectens. The sequence goes on along the minus strand of NC_056741.1, from coordinate 242,531,256 downwards.
CCAGTATGAGAGTGTTAGGTTGGACCCTAATATTCTCCAATGTGCTTAGGAATGTGAAGTGTAAGTCTTGGGACATTGTTGGGGACATATAGCAGGCTACAACTTGAATCGCTGTCTTTCTCAATGTTAGCTCCACCTGAAGTATCTCTGATGCGTTATGTTGGGCTACCAGTCTGGACGTGTGTGCATCCTTTATGAATATGGAAACACCACTGCCTTTGGAGATTCTGTACAAGTTCTGGGGCCGAAAGGTGTAGAATGAGGTATAGCCTGGTAGTGCAGGGGTGTTTTCTGCTGCCTTGAATCAGGTTTCTGTTACAGCACAAATGTCGATGTTCTCCATTTTAAGGAGTGCTTAGAGTGAGTGCATTTTCAGCTTTAGGCTTCTGGCATTGAGCAGCATGACCTTCAGATTGCATTTGTTTGTAGCTGTTATAGTGGTAATTTGGTATTTGTAACACCGCCTAAAAAAGGCACTATAGGGGTGGCAAGTGCCTTGGCAAGTATCTGGAAGCCCAGGGGTGATAGATGCAGGCCATCTCTGGCAAAGCATTGAGGTCTGTTAATCATGTCATCCCAGGCAGACAGATACTCTATCCCCTTAGAATGACACCAGAAACTTAGCCAATTGTTGAAATCGATAATTTCTGCTTGTACTGTGGTATCATTCTGGGTGATGGTAGGATGCTGCTCAGGGCTAGGGTCATACCTGCCTGGGCTACATAATTCAAGAGATCCTCCATGTCTTTTTATATGTAGTCCAGGGAGGTATGTCTCAGGTCATTCACACCCACATGTACAATGACAGAGTCATATTTGTGCCTCTTGTTGTTATTCAACCTAGTGAGTGAGACATCAGTGTGCTGTGCCTCACTATAGAGTCACCTATGACTAGTGTGCTGGACATGCTGTTCTGCCTTAGCAGCTTTGGTTGAGTGGCACACTGTTTAGGAGAGTTATGTGTCTCGTGATTAGTGTGTGGTGGCCGAGGGCGTTTCTGCCTTGGAGGTCTCTGCTGTTTGGGTAGATTTTTATTGAGATCCTCCGCAAAGGCGGATGTGTGGTTTGTGTTTTTATGTGAAGGCAGTGCTGGTGTATGTTCTGGAGGGCTATGTGTTCCATGTGGTGTGGTGCAAGTGTTGACCTTCTCCTCTTGACCAGCTATTCCAGTCTTGGCTGGAGAGTGAGTGGCTTCCAATTTGGATATATAAGTTCAACTCTCGCAAGTCTGAGTGTTGGGAGGTAAGAGAAGAGGGTTTTTGGTATACATGAGGCAGTTGCTACATTGCCTCAGGATGCCCAAGTTCACCAGGTTGATGACCTGCAATGCACTTCCCTTGAATATATGAAGCAAGACATGATTGAGCTGACTGATTATGTGTCTCAGGCAGGTATGAGCCTAGCACTGAGCAGCATACTACCTTCTCCAAGGATGATACCATGTTACCAACAGAAAATGATTGATTTTAACAATTAGCTTAGCTTATAGTGTCAGTCCAGGGGGTACAATATTTGACAGCCTGGGAGGACATGGTTGACAGACCACACTGCTTTGCCAGAGATGGTTTGCACTTATCCACTTTAGGCTTTTGGATATTGGCAAAGACCTTTTCCACTCCCATAGTGCCTTTTTTAAGCAATGCCAAACTGATAAACCTACCGACTTAACTGAACCTATGAAGGAATATCTGAAGGTGGTACTGCTCAATGCTAGAAGTCTAACAAAAAACTCCCTTCCGTGCAAGACTTCCTCTCCCTAAAGAGTGTAGACATCTGTGTAGTAATGGAGACATGGTTTAAAGTCACTGAGAGTAGCCCAGCAATGCAAGGATATAATGCCTTTCACATCTGTAGACCAGCTAATGCACAGGGGAGAACTAAAGGTGGAGGACTTTCAGTTTATATTAAAAACAATCTCACATCCAGACTAGTTAATGTGTATGACTCACTGGAACTCATCCATGTTCAACTCACCATAAACAGGGTATCATACCATATCCTTGCAACATATAGGTCTCCCTCCATGTCCCTGGAAACCCATACTACCTATTTCAATGTACTAGAGTCCCCCACTGTTCAACTCAATACAATATTCATGGGGGATCTCAACTACCACTCTACAGACTGGGAATCCTACACCACTTCTAATGCACAAACCCAGCAATTCCTAAACTTTGTTAATACCAGCATCCTGAAACAGTTGGTCCATTCTCCTACCAGGGGTACAAACATCCTTGACCTTGTACTCACAACCATGGGAAGCTAATGTTCCTTACCCACTGTAATCTGACCATAAGGCAGTTTTACTTGACATAAAAATTAAATCCGGGCATCTAGCAAAACAAAAAACCTTTAGGAACTATTCCAAGGTTAACTTCTCAATACTAAGCAGCACCTTGGCTAAATTCCAAGTACCCCCAAACCCAGTAAACACCATAGCATGCACTGAGCTATTTACAAATCTCTGTACAGCCATACTGTTAGTTGTACAGAGCGAGCTGTATTAAGAATAAGACAGAGTCAAAACACAAGCCACCCTGGTGGAATCGCACCGTCAATCGGTTATACAAAAGTAAAAAAAATATCAGCCAAGTGTAGGAGTAGCCAAGCTGTACATACTAAAAGCCCTCTAACCAATCTAAACAGGCAGCTAAGAGGGTTAATTAATACTACAAAGGCTAAATTTGAAGAAAAAAAAGCTTTTCAGACAAAGGATAACCACAAAGCTTTCTATAGCTATGTCCATAACCTGAGAAAAAATACAGAAAAATGCACAAAACTTATTGTAAATGGCATCACCAGCACTGAACCAGAGGCTATTGCCAATGTTTTGGCTGGCAGGATCAGCTCAAATTTCTCCCCTGCTCCCTCATAATAATGCAAAGGAAATACCATATAACACAATCCCCCAACCATTACTAAGGAACAGGTCATCAATGCACTTTCCAAGTCCAAAAAACACTGCATTGATGGGCCCCAGTAACATCCCAGGATGTTTAATAAATAGCATGCCACATGACCTCTCTGGTCAACTTGAGTAATTTTTCATCTGAAGCCTTCAGTCAGGTTTTGTGCCCATGGAGTGGAAAATGACTACAGTCATTCCCTTCCACAAATGAGGACCAACCACTGATCAGGTTAGCTGCAGACCCATAAGTCTTAGCCAGCCTCATATTTAAGACCATAGAAAGAATCATAATGGATGTAGGTAACACGCAAATGCTGGACCCATGATGGTTCAGTTTTGTTAAAGGAAGGTCATGCCTATTAAATCTGGTGGACTTTTTTGAGACTGTCACCAAAATATTGGATGAAGGCAAGACTGTTCACACAGCTTGCCTTGACCTGGCCAAGGCTCTTCATTCAATACCCCATTCAGGCATTATAGACAAGTACACTAATTTGGGTATAAACCCTTTTATCACCCACTAGATAGCTAACTGGCTCACTGATAAAACCCAGGAGGTCAAAACAGATGAGACCAGCTCCATCAAGAAGCCAGTCACTAGCGAAGTCCCCCAGGGCTCAGTACTGGGCCTGCTCCTTTTTGGAATCTCTTTCTCTGAAATGGAAGGAAATGCTGTAGGTTTATGGCTGACTATGTTTGCAGATGATTGCAACTGGGGTTTATCATCGACTCCCCAGCAGATACTAGCATTCTTCAAGAAGGTCTATCTCTCATTAACAAATGGTGCCAAAGCCATGATCTTTAACTCAATGCTATGAAATGCATAATTGTACTCTTTGTGTACTCAACCATCCTGGCTATATACCTTGTTGATAATACACCCCTATGAGTCGACCCAGTGTTCAAGGATCTGGGTATGCACATAGACAGTAGCCTTACCTTTTACCACTGTGGTGACCACAGTAGTGAGAAAATCCTTTTTATGTTGCACAACTTATAAGGAAGCGCATGGTATCTAGTTCCAAAGAGGTCATTATCCTACTGTACTCTGCCCTTATCAGACCAATCATAGAGTACAATGCTCCCTTTGGTATGTACCTGACCAGCCATGTGCAGCCACTAGAGCGACTGATGAGGTTCCTTACAAAAACAATACAAGGCATAACAAACCCTCCTTATGCAGAGAGCCTTAAAGCCCTTTCCCTCTACTCACTCTCCTATAGGTTGCTGAGGGGTAATCTATATGCCTGGCTTACAAGGCATCTGCAAACTCTACACTTATGAATCTTATACATATTCATAAGTCAAAGAATACCAGAAATACAAGGTCTGGGGACCTAAATTTTGTCTGTGACTTAAGAAGAACATGCTGGAGAGACAGCCATATGTCCCAGAGACTGCCCCACTGATGGAACAGGCTTCCCATCTATGTGAAGCTGAGTTTGTCTATTACCCAGTTTAAGTACAATCTAGACCAGTGGATGGGGAATAGGAGATTTGCATTGGTCCTAGAACCCATGTCCCTTATGGACAGAGGTAGCTTATAAATGCTTGGCCCTCAATGGCCTGTTTGGATATAGGACATCTTTATTCTTTCAGGAAAATTTGACTAGGCTTAGAAAGGGCCCACAGGTCATTAGCCAATAGCCTAGTAACAATCTATGAATCTATAAATCACTTACCTGACTTTAAAGTAACATATCCAGTAGATGTCAGACAGTTAAATGGCAAAATAAATGATCATCCTTCCTCCCTATATATATGTTGTTATTCAATAAGGGGTCATCCTTGATCCTCTAGCTTTTAATATATTCACAAACAGCCTGCACACAGCAAGTAAGCATGTATCCATATTCCAGTTTCCAGGTGATTCCTACTTGATCTGCTCTGCTCAAACCCTGTAAAAATACAACAGATAACCCAAGATTCCTTTACCTCCATAGGAACATGGCTAACAGATTCTCAAATACTTTTAAACCTTAAAGAAAATGTAAATTACATTTCTGTACTCCAAAATAACTGGCTGCACAAGAAGTACTTTTCATTATAACCTCAGTAAACAGTGTATACACAACATTTATTATTCACGCCGAACATCTAGGCATAATCATAGATGAAAACATGAAATTTGACTTTCACATAAAACAGGCAGTTAAAAAGCACCAAAAATGTAGCTCCCTCTATTGGACCAAACCATATCTGACTAATAATATCAGAAAGCACATTTCTTTAACACACCTTCTACCATGACTCTTCCATTTTCACAAAATCTACAATCTACACTGAAGGGTCAGCTAGAGCAATGCTATAATCAAGTTACTAGATTTACAGCTAATTTACCTTCTAGGACACACCACTGCCTGGCCAAGAAAGAGTTAAACTTGACAGAACTACTGGTCTGCCTAACCTTCTCAGAGCTACTGACCACTCACTATCACATTAACTAACCAGGGAATTGTCCACCTGTAAATGGTAGTAACACATACTACCTCACTAACAGAATTCTGCACTCTTGTTGGTGGTATCATCTTAAGGGTAAGAAAGTTGAGTTAAACATACATTTACAGAGGAAAATAAACACATGTGAAGGCAATCAATCTGGTTAAAAACGGAAGAGGGGAACAACCCCCGCTTCCTCCTTTATTATAAAGCACATGGTCATGTGACCTCACTTGACCTCTCCACACCAACGACGTCAGTGTAAGAGCACACATACGATCATTCACTTTCTTTTATTATTATCAGCCAACACCCCCACTTGCTCTTACACTGTATACAAATACATTTTAAGAACATATTTTGGATCCCGTAATACATGAACTTTTCAATCTTCGACTTCGTAGCAGGTTTAGTAAAGATATCTGCAACCATGTCTGTTGTCAGGCAATATTCAGTGTTTATTTTGTCATCATTAAGTGCTGACCTAACAAAAGGGTGGTCACGGTGGTGCAGTGGTCAGCATTGCCACCTCACAGCAAGAGGTTCTCCGGTTCGATCCTCGGCTGGGGTGCCTTCTGTGCGGAGTCTGCATGTCCTCCCTGTGGTCGTGTGGGTTTCCTCCAGGTGCTCCGGTTTCCTCCCACATCCCAAAGACATGCTGCAGGTGGATTGGACACCCTAAATTGGCCCTAGGTGTGAGTGTGTGTGTTTGTGCCTTCTGTGGAAGGTTGGGCGCTGGGCTGGCAACTCGACACTATAAAACTCCACTGCCAATCATGAGCAGACAAGGTGATCTGCTGTGGCAACCCCTAACTGGGAAAAGACAGAATAAGAAAAAGTGCTGACATAACAAAATGATACTTAATGTCAACATGTTTACATCTCTGTCGGCTTACTGGATTCTTTGACAAAGCGATTGCTCCTTGATTGTCCTCAAATATTGTTACTGGCACATACTTGCACTCTCCATCCATTCCACTTACCAACTGCACAAGGTACAAACTCTCCTGCATTGTTGCTGCCAATGCCATGTACTCTGCCTCACTGTTTGTTGTTTCTTTGATTTCCATGAAATAATAGGCCCATCTTTATTAAGGCTAAAGCAATAACATTGTACTATGTCTATCGTTTTGATCTGTTGCCCAGTCTGCATCACTGTATGCTACAAGCTGAAGTTTCCCTTCACTTTTCTTGTAACACAGCTCTCTGTCCAATGTACCCTTTAAGTATCTTAACACGTTTGGCTAGTGTTAAATGAGATTCACTTGGTTGTGACAAATATTGTGAAAGTTTACTTACAATCCAGCTAAGATCAGGTCTCGTGCTTGTCATAACATATATCAAACTACCCACAAGCTCACAATATTTTCTTGGATCTGTAGATTCACTATCACATTCCAAGTTTGTTTTTTGTTCAGAAGGGGTACTTCTTACTTTACAATTAGACATACCAAATCTCTCAAGATTTTTGTGATGTACCTCCTTTGGTTCATCTTTACTTCACCACTATTCTGGGTAAAGTCAATGCCTAGAAAATGTCTTCGCTTTCCCAGATCTTTCATTTTAAATTTAGCCTTGAGCATTTTCTTTACATCGTTTAGAGATTCATTGTCACTAGCTGCTATAATGAGATCGTCAACCCATATAATTAGGACTGTTTTCTCATTTTCAGCTTGTCTAGTGTATACACAGTGGTCCGTGGGGTTTTGGATAAAACTATTTTCACAAAGATAATCGTGCAACATTTTGTTCCAGTTACGCCCCGATTGTTTCAATCCGTACAATGACTTATTCAGTTTACAAACCAATTTTTCATCATTATTTGATTTCTTTTCAAAACCTTCAGGTTGCTCCATATACACCTCACAGTCAATAGGAGCATGTAAATAGGCCATTTGTACATCCATCTGGTGCAATTCTAAATCATACTGAGTTGCCATCTGCATTAGACTTCGTACAGATGTCATACTTGCAGTTGGTGCAAATGTTTCATTATAGTCTATACCAGCGACTTGACTGTAGCCTTTAGCCACATATCTAGCTTTGTAAGTCTCAATATTATCTGCATTGCCTTCTACAGTGAAAACTCATCTACCCCTCACTGCATTTTTATCTTCTGGCAGTGAGGTGAGTGTAAATGTGTTGTTTTCCTTTAAAAACTTAAGTTCATCCGTCATAGCTTTGACCCACTTCTCCAAGTTAGACTAAGTCATGGCCTCTTTAAAGCTCTGTGGTGTGTTGCATATTAGTCTGTAACAATAGTCAACATTAACTGTCACATAATCGTCATTTTTAACTTTACACTCATAGTCCTTCAAGTATGCAGTTGGTTTTCTCTCTGTTTTAGAGTAGTGTGTATCCTGCCTTTCCTCTTCTTGCCTTATTTTTGTGTCTCCATCATTTATTATAGATTCAGTGTGATTCACTTGTATTTTTTTGTGATTTGACTGTCAGCTTTTGATTCTGACTTAACATGCACACTTCTTCTGGTATTAAGATCTTCATCCATCACTTATGGGTCTGTCTGAATCTGGCATTCAGCTACATTCTTAGTAATGAACTTGACTAACCTGTGTCTAAGGACCCTTCCTGTGTCAGGATAATAGACCAGATATGATGGGCTGTTTTTATCATATATGACAAAAATCCCCTTATCACATCTTGGGTCTAACTTCTTTTTATCTTGTCTGTATGCATAGTACACTGATCCAAATTCTCTCATCCTTGAAAGATCAGGTTTCTTTCCTGTTAGCATGAAAAATGGGGTCTGCCCCACACACCTGTTGTAACATCTGTTGCAAATAAAAGCAGCAGCCATTACTGCATATGTCCACAACTCTTTAGGTAAGTCACTCTCTATCAACATACACATTGCCATTTCGAACAGTGTTCTCCAGTTTTTCTCTGTTGTCCCATTCTGATGGGGTGAATAAGGTGCTGATGTTTTATGTCTTATAACATTTTTAGTCAGTAGTAACTGAAAGTCTTTCAACAGGAACTCAGTGCCATTATCTGATCTGATACACTTTACCTTCCCATAAGGGGCTGAATCTGCAATAAACTTTTCAGTCGCCTTGACTGCATCACTCTTGGCTTTCAGAAAGTAGACAAATATTACATCCGAGTAGTCATCAGTAAATGCAAAAGTGTACTTAAAGCCATCTTTTGCTACTGGCTCAATTGGGCCTGCCAAATCAGTATTGACTAGTTCAAATACAGCTTTTTTTCTTGCATGTGGTTCTCTGTTTCTGCTCTGGATAAATTTCCCTTTCTTTTTCTAATTTTGACACATCTTCGAAATGACAGTGACAAAGCATTTTATACCATGCTTGAATGTCATAACAGCTCTGAGATGCATCATAATGTATCTCACTATCGTTTTCTTCATCATATGTGTCCAAATAATAGAGTCTGTCACACTCAATTATGTCAAACCTGGTGCCGTTTTTAAAGATGAGTTGGTCCTGGCCTTGTTTAAAGTTGATCAAAGCCCCTTTGGACATTGCTGCCTTAACAGAAAAAATGCTTTGTGGATACATCAGGATATACAGCACCCGAGTCATCATCACCTTTACTTTGTACCCCTCTGTGTTTAGCAGCCATACCTCTGCATTACCTCTCCTCTGTGCGACCCCACAGGTTCTAGTCCCATCAGCTAATTCCACAATGAGTTCCTCCAGTTGGAAAGTTGCATCAAAGTGTTTAAACTTTTTCAGGTCATTAATTATGTGTGATATGGCACCATTGTCCACCATTAATCCCATCTGTTTTAATTCACGAATCTGATGCTCATTTATTCTGAAGACAAATGTGTGATCATCCACTTCAGTTGCTTGTTTCACATTATCTTTCTTCTTTCGTTTACAGTTACTGTCCCTGTGGCTAGAGTTTTTACACAAACTACACCACTGTCTCTGGCCTTTATATATTCTCCGGCATTCTCGTGCCTTGTGTCCCTTTTGGCCACAGCTATAGCATATAATCTCTGCTTTTACTCTTTCCCCAAGGCCACTCGCTTTCATCACATTATCATTACTTACGTTGGCGTTAAATTTCTCGGTCTGTTCATATTATTTTAGTGAGAAAGCAATGTGATTATTCCAGTTGTGACAAGTGTTTGGACAGGTACATACTGACGGGGGCATTATACTCAATGACTGACCTGATGAGAGCCAACTGCAGTGGAATGATTACACCCCTTGTTAAATCGAGAATGAATTTGTAGTTTTAAACTACATTTGAAAAGACTAAGAGAAGCACTTCACTTTATGTGGAGTAGAGAACAGTTCTATAGAAGAGGTATTCTCATTAACACATATCTATCCCTCCAACATGTTCTGTTTATATTGGAAAAGCGATTGATGTCTCTTGAGTGGATGTTCACATTACCAGTGGATTTGTGAATGTGTAATAGGTCTGACAGGATAAGGCCTGCCAATTCTCTAGGTGTGAGGCAGATGTTACCTCTTACTAGCCTGTATGACACCAGGAAGGAGGATAAGACTGAGAGATGGTGTGCATAGTTTCTCCGATTCAGGCTCTTGATTTTTCTGGGGAGAAAGTGCTATGTTTGCTCCAATTGTGACAAGTATTTGGACAGGTACATATTGATTGGGGCATTATACTCAATGACTGGCCTGATGAGAACTAAGTACAGTAGGATGATTGCACCCCTGGACCTGGACATTATACCTTTTAGATATAAGCTTACCATCTCTTTCTTAATAATCTCTATCTCCAGATCCTTCATCACATCCATTTTTTTGCAATGACAATACAGTTATCTGGGCAGAATTCAAATCTCCTAGCCATAGCTCTCAGCCTCCTATCTCAAAAATCAGGGAAAAAAGCCAAAAGAAAAAGGAGGTGCAAAGGCCCAAAGTCAAGGGGAGATTTTAAATATTGCCATTATATGCATAGAATGTTGCCATCCATTTCTGAAGGCCATGAAGTCTGAAGCTGATGTCTGCCACTATATAGTAATCACAGTCCTCTGTGATTTGCTAAAAAACTTCAGAAATGGATGGCAATTCTGGCAACATTCTATGCATATAATGGCAATATTTAAAATCTCCCCTTGACTGTGGGCCTTTGCACGTCTTATGTTATAAGGAACAGACCAAAATGTGAGGCAAACCCAGGGACAATCTGAGAATATATCCTGCCTACTCTCACAATTAGAGACCATATCATAAATACTCTTGTGTGCAGAATGGACCTACACTCTTTCTCTCCCTCTCACCCATAACAGATACACACATACTCTTTCTTTATTTATTTTTCTTTCTTTCTTTCTTTCTTTCTTTCTTTCTTTCTTTCTTTCTTTCTTTCTTTCTTTCTTTCATTCTTTCTTTCTTTGTCTTTATTTCTTTCTCTTTCTCTCTGACTCATTCTCATTATCCAGTGCAATGGCTTCCTCATAATAGACTTGAGTTGTATACAGCACTTTAAAGAAAAAGTCGCCAGAAACACCCACAGATAGACTGTATTTTCCAATTTCTAATAACAAAAAAAAAAATAGAAACCATAAATGCACACAAATAAACAAATTGTACATGATAATTTCATGCATGCTAATTTCTTCATGGAAATAAGTAGTAACCAGAAATTTTCAGAAATAAACTATAGATTGTGCACGGTCACTTCCATTAAAAAGGAGTAACAAGGAATGCTCACAGATAATTGTTTAATCCAAAGAGGGAAAATTATAAAAAATTATCATTTAATACAAACATAGAGGAAGTTAACTTTTCTACAATTCCCTACTGAATGCATGCGATAAACAATTACCATGCTATAATTTACTCACTTCACTACACCCAAACCCCATATAAAAATGGGGAAAGGGGGGCTGATGATAATGATTTTATGCTGACGCTGAAGAAAATAAACAATACTCACAAATAATTATACAATGGAAAGACAAAGGAAAAGCACAGCTATTAACACTTAGCTTTTACAGAGAACTCTGCAATACTTTTCAAGTGTTTCAAATGCATCCAGTGCCATCCAAGCTAAGATCTAACATAAGAGTATTTTCTTGATTTACTATACTTGCTTTATACAATATGATTGCTACTGTTTTTTAAAACATTTATTTAATTTTTAGGCAAAAATAGTAATTTCTCTGTTGACTTTTCTGGTTTTGTTTGATTCCAAATCTCCTTGCAAAAGGGTGAATTATCCAATTTGTTTGGCAGTTGAGTGCAGTTTAATCTGCACTTGGAATCTGCTTTTGCTGTGCTTTTACATTAAGAAATTCCAGGATCATCTATCTTGTTGCAGAAGGTGTTTACATGATCTCCCTGAGTTGGCACTCACTCCGGGGAGTTCAAACTGTAGTTGTTTATTGGCTAGAGTACATACTCTTGTTAAACCCAATCCTTAATCCTAAACAGCCCACCCGATTACAGGACCAGACAACATGGATATACAATGTCCAAATGTCTTTGTGGCCAGCTTGGTAGATTTGGGCATCCTAAGGCAATATACCAATGGTCTCAGGTTCTCAGACAACCAGTTAATCATTAAGAAAATAACATGATATGCAAGACATGTAAATACAATGCTTCCTTGAGTCTCAATGATTCCTAGAGCTACCTAACAGAAATACTGTTCCTCACCAATCACTTAAACACACACCAAAAGCAACACCAAATATCTCAATAAGCCTACACTCAATGGTCCCTCAACAGCAAAGCCCATAAGGAAAGCATATAGTTTACCTAATACTGTTGTCATTGGGGACTCCATTATGTGTCACACAGAAGTCCCACTCACCAGGTTAGACAAGGAGAAGATAATTAGATGCTATATGGACCCAGGATCTACAATATCATGCATGCACTTAAGTCACTGCATCCCAGGTACCAATATGATTTTATCATAGTACATGTGATTGTAAATGATCTGAGACACACCTCACTGGACTGTAGGAAAAGAGACATAATAGAGCTCTCTCAGAATATGTGTCACAGATAGGTACAAGCCTTGCATTCAACAGCATTCTATCTTCACCAAGGATGATGCCACGGTATGAACATAAAATGATTGATTTTAATAACTGGAATAATTTCTGGTAGCACTCCAGCAGGATCCAATATCTGTTAGCATGGGAGGAGATGGTCAACAGACAACTTTGCTTTGCAAAGGATGGGCTGCATCTGACCCTCCCAAGGCTTTCAGATATTAGCTAAAACTTTATCAACCCCTTAGAGCCTTGTTTAGGCAATGCTGAATAGACAAAGCTACCAAGCAACCTTAAGGTGTTACTGGTCAATACCTAAACGTAAAACTGCCATCACTGAGACTTGATTTAAAGACATAGAAAGTACTCTATAGTACAAGGGTGCAAAGTCTTCCTCACATTTAGACCAACAATGGTACAGACAAGGGCCAAAAGTGGAGGTGTCTTAATCTACGTTAGCAACAAACATACCTCTAGGTTGGCTAAACAGGATGATACCATGGAGCTCATCCATGTGCATGTCACCATAGATAGGGTCCCTCACCATATCATGACTACCTACAGGTCACCATCTATGTCCCTAGAGTCTCATGACTCTTACCTAAACCTAATAGAGGTGATCACTATCCAACCCAACACCCTATTCACAGGTGACTTTAACTTGCCCCCATAGAATGGGAAACTTACACTGCCTCAAACTCACAGTCACAACACTTCCTGGACTTTATTAGCATAAACAGCCTGGAACAAATAGAGCTCATTCCAACTAAAGGATCAAACATATCGGATCTGGTACTCATCAACATGGGAGAGCATTGCGCCCCTCCCATGTCACATCCTCACTAGTGAGGTCAGATTACAAAGCTGTCTGCTCTGAAGTAAAATTAATCTGGAAAACTCAGCTATACCGGTAACAGTTAAGAACTATTCTAAGGCAAACTGCATCCTATTAAGTGACTGCTTGTCAAAATGCAAGTCTTCTTTTAACCCTGATACCACAGCTACCTATGCAGAATTATTCAGAGTCCCTATACAAACATGTGAATGACTGCATAGAGGCTGCCGTACCTATCAGAAGTAAACCCATAACAAACACTAAAAACAAACCCCATTGATGGAATTCTCATCTAAACAGGTTATATAATAAAAAACAAAAAAAAAATTGCCAAAATCAGGAAAAGCAATTCCCTTAAAGACAAGTGCTTTCTTATTAATAAAAAAAAAATAACAAGAAACAAGAAACTATGAGTTCTAATTGAGTCCAACAAGGCAAACTATAAGGTCAGGATAGCAGTGTAGGCTAAGGACAGTCACAAGGCCTTCTTCTGCTATGTCCAGGACATTAAAGGTAACACACAGCAGTGTGCTAAATTGGTGGTGAAAGGTACCACCTACACCAGTCAGGGTGACATAGTAAATCTACTGGCTGATAAATTCAGCTCAGTCTTCACCCCCCACTCCTCACCACCTCCACTAGGTAATATTCCCTCCACCATACTGCCCCAACTATTAGCTGAGACCAGGAGCTAACAGTATTCACTAAAGCCAAGAACACCACCTCCATGTGTCCCAACAACATTCCTGGTTGCTTCCTAAATAGTCTAAAACATGACCTATTAAGACCACTTGAGGCACTCTTCAACTACAGCCTTGAAACAGGCTATATTCCAAGTGAATGGAAGACCAGAATGATCATTCTTTCCATAAGGGTAGACCATCAACTAACCCAGGGAACTACAGACCCATTACTCAAACAATCCTAATATGCATATCCATGTAGAGAATTATCATAGTAATGGTAAACAAGGACATTTGCAACCTACTGGCACTGGACCCATCCCAGTTTGTCATTGTTAAGGAAAGTCATGCCTGCTTATCCTGGTAGACTTCTTTGAGAGGGTCACCAAGGCAATGGGGGAGGGTAAAACAATGAATACTGCATATCTTGACCTAACCAAGACATTTAATACAATGCATTGTTAACAAGTTCCCTGAGCTAGGTATAAATCCCTGCATAACTTGCAGGATTGCTAGCTGGCTCCCAGGCAGGACCCAAGAAGTCAGGATCAGTGAGACCACCTCCACCAAGAGCCCAATCTTTAGTGAAGTACCCCAGGTTTCCATGCTAGGCCTGCTCCTGTTTGGCATTTACTTCTTGAAAGTCAAGGCTAATGTTCAAGGCCTCTGGCTCACCAGGTTCACAGATGACTATAAATTGTGAGCTATTAAAAATCGCCCCCAAGACACCAATATATTGAGGCTTTAACACAGATAAATGACTGGCGCTAAAGCTGTTGCCTAAAACTCAATTCCAAAAAAGCATTATAATGCCCTTTAGGAAACTATTGACCCAGGTTAATTACTCTCCTAAGTGTCGACCCAGTAGTAAGGGATGTTGGAGCAAATGTAGACAGCAATCTGGCCTTTGACCAACATATAGTTAAGAGAGTAAGAAAGCCATTCCATGTTGCCCAACTTTTAGGTAAGGGTATGGCATTCAGGTCCAAGGAAGTTATAGTACCATTCTACTTAACCCTTATCAGACATATCATTGAGTACAGTGCCCCCTTTAGCATGTATCTAACCAGACACTTGCAACAGTTGGAATGCCCACAAAGGTTTCTCACCAGGAGAATTCAGGACATGAATGCCTTGTCCTACACTGATCACCTAAAGGCTCTGTCTCTGTATTCAGTCTCCTACAAGCTGCTGAGAGGGAATATTTGCCTGACTTACAGTGCATCCTCAGACCCAGACTTGATGGATCCATTGCACATATGCCAAAGAAACAGCACCAGAAATTAGATCCAGGAGTCTAAACTTTGCTTGTGAATTATATACAGAACATACTGGGAGAGACAGATTTGTGCCCCAAAGCATCCCCACACTGTGGAATAGGTTCCCTTTCTATGTAAAACAGAGTCTATCCTTGACCATATTTAAACTAAACCTTGACAATTGAATGGCAAATCATACATTTACCTCCAATTTGGCCCATGCTGCGGTAGCGTTGTCGCCTCACAGTAAGACGCTGTCCGGTTCGATTCTCAGCTAGAGCGTCTTCTGCATGGAGACATGCGTGAATGGGCATACCTTCGTTGAAGGTTGTGCGTCAGGCCTGGCAAGCCGGTATGTAAAAATCAACTGCCAATCATTAGCGGACCGGAGTTCCGCTGTGGCGACCCCTAACCGGGAAAATCCGAAAGACACAAAAAAGCAAACCCCCAATTTGGCCCATGTTTCTTATGTACAGAAGCTTTCAAAAAGAAAAGTATTATGCTAACTAACACCCCCTTACAAATCCTTAGTTACCTCCTTACCACCCCCTTGCATAGACACCCATGATATTCAGGAACCAAATGGTTTGGGGTGCACAGCTAGGCTTGTAATGGTCCTAGTGGTCATTACCTAGTAACAACCAATGATTATAGTACTGTAACACAGCAATTTGTTAAGTGTGAGGATGGCAAAATGGTTAAGGTGTTTACCTTACAGACACAAGTTACAGGGTTTGATATTCAGATGGGGTTATTGGCTAGGCTTGAAATGACCCACAAGGGCAGTTCACTTAATACTAATCTGTTAATTGCAACTTCCAGAATCAGGGACACAATTCAAGCTAATCTGGGATGATAAGGACCACTTTCTAAAAATAATGTTAGTATTATGAAGTTGACAGAATGATGTGCATTTTTTGAAATAAAAGAAGTCTATAATTATTTCATGTAATCCACCAACTTTTATCTCATATCCACCAAGTTCATAGGAGATTAGGAGGGACACAACATATTTTAAGCCAAAATCAGGGACAGTTATGAGGTATGACTGAAAGTTCAATTTTGGCCAGTTCTCTGTGGGACATATGCATCCAACAATTGCTGTGTTACAGTACTAGAATCTACTTAACCTTTCTGGAAATGAAGAAATATAAAGTAGCTGAAGAAACAGCACTGGTTGTGCCACAATTTCAGGTTTATATTCAGTTCTGCACAAAAAAGACCCTGCTGTGGGCTCCATCAGCACTAAAATAAGCACCTAGCTAGTAAACAGCAACAGTCAAATAGGCTAATAGGTCAACACAGCAATATGGTTTTGGAACCCAATTGAATCTGTACAACAAAACTGTAAACAGGTGGGTGAACTCATCTATAGCAGTAGGAAATCAAAGCAGTCTGATAATATAGTTGCAGCCAATAAAAACCTACAGATCCTGATTTCCAAATCGTGCCCCCCCCCCCAGTGTAAAGTACCTAATGTGTGCATATTGGAGTTCCATAAAGATAGTAGACTATTTTGGCAGTTGCCCCCCCCCCCCCACCTTACACACACATAAAATAAAGTCATTGGCACTGGCACAGTCATTGGCACTGGCGCAGTGGTGCAGCAGTTAGTGTTGTCGCTTCACAGCAAGAGGTTCTCCGCTTCAGTTCTTGGCTTTTGTGGCTGGGGTGCCTTCTGTGTGGAGTCTGCATGTCCTCCCTGTGTTCGCATGGGTTTCCTCTGGATGCTCTGGTTTCCTCCCACATTCCAAAAGACATGCGTCTGTAGCATTTTTCCTTGGGCCTAAATCACAACAATTATACAGACCTTCTCAAAGCTTTGTCCCTCTTCCCGGTATTATAAAGGCTACTAACAGGCAACTTCTGTCTCACATACATGGCATCAACAGACCCTATCCTCTCATGTCTATTACACACGTGCAAGTCCAATGTTACTGTGAAAACATGCTCAAGGGATCTCAATCTCTTTTGCAACATAAATAGAACATGTTGGAGGAATAGGCACATAGCATAGGAAATACCTCTTTTATGAAACCATCTTCCACTCAAATGTAATTTGGACAAATGGATGGAAAACTGCAAATTCACCCCTGTTTTAGCAATCTTTTCTGTTATAGAGAGGAGTAACAAGTATATGTCCCAACATATCCCTATTCATAAGCATAAGACCTAAAAACTACTATGGGAATGTATGGCTAGGCTTCTTAAGATCCTCTCAGATCAACATCCAGGGGCAGCTAATGGTACTGGCTACTGGGTTGCAGCCCCCCCCCCCCCAAACAGTTCAGAAGAAAAAAAGAAAGTTTGCTAAATTTAGAAAGTTGATTATTATTTTTAAATTAAAAATAATAATTATCTTTCCAACTTTTTATTTTGCTTAGGAACACCTTGACACCTTGGGTCTGTGCAGTTTCAAGGACCTCCAAAGCAAAACAGCAACAACAAAAGATAGTCTTAATTTGATTGCTGGGCTGGTTTCAAAACAGCCCAGTTTGTACAGGTCATCAGAATTACTCTGCCAATCAGCAGGGCTCTTGAGAATTTCCAAAACATCACTCGATTAATGTCTTTCTGGGCTGTAGTATGAAGCATTGAGGAGAGCTTCTTATTGGCTCAGGCTGATCACTAAGTAATAGGTACATGCTGTGTATGCACATATACAGATATGCAGATTTCAAGATACTACATACTTTGCAGGCTTCAGGAAATTGGTACTAAAACAAGTGAGTACCCTGTTTTAATTGCCCTTCTTTGTGAATATAATATCAAATTTTGAGAACTGGCTCCAATTTTTGACCTTTGTACTGATCTGTAAGAAGTTCCCTTCATTTTTAAGCTAAAATGGAAACACTTAAAGAACTGTAGCAGAAACTGCTGTACCACAGAAGGTAAGAAATGCATTATTTCATTACAGCACAGCAAAAAAAGGTATACAACATATATATATATATATATATCGTAATGAAAACTGATCTTTATTGGCATTGCAAGTTGTGTTGGTATGTGCACCTTGATTATTACCATGCAATGTATGTGGTCTGCATGAGTGGTTGTACTGGTGGCCAAAAGTGGTCTCAACTAAAATACAAATAACAGGGAAAAAACAACCCAGAGATTAAAAGTTATGAAATATGTAGAGTGTGTGTGTGTGTGTGTGTGTGTGTGTGTGTGTGTGTGTGTGTGTGTGTGTGTGTGTGTGTGTGTGTGTGTGTGTCTCTGTGTGTATTTATATATAGATAGAAAGATCGAGAGATATAGATAGATTTTATATATATATATATGGGTCCATGTCAGATGAATGAAAGCTCAGTTTATTGATGACCACATCAACGAGATGACTTCGCCGACAGTACGAATGCCTGACAACGATAAGTCAATGTATTATGGAACAGAATACATTCCCATTTCTGTAATACACTCAAAAACCACATTAAAACATGTATAGCGGGGGGCAAGCCCCCCTGCACCCCCACACCCCCCTACTTAAATATACCAACTCTGAGATCGCATTACAGTGAGGGAATGGGACTATCCCCAGTCTGCACTACTCACTGTTGTCAGGGATTTGTTCTGTCGGCGAAGTTGCCTCGTTGATGTGGTCGTCGGTTAACTGAGCTTTCGTCCATCTGACATGGACTCATATATACACACACACACACACACACACACACACACACACACACTCACACACGCACGCGCACACATATCTCTCTCTCTCTCTCTATATATATATATATATATATATATATATATATGTCTGTGTGTGTGTGTGTGTGTGTGTGTGTGTGTGTGTGTGTGTGTGTGTGTGTGTGTGTGTGTGTGTGTGTGTGTGTGTGTGTGTGTGTGTGCGTGTGTGTGTGGGTGCATGTGTGTGTGTGTGTGTGTGTGTGTGTGTGTGTGTGTGTGTGTGTGTGTGTGTGAGCCTGTGTGTTTGTGTGCGTGTGGCAGGAGGCATAGATGCTCTGAAATATCTATGACTTTTGCAGAACATCTCTAATTCTTTGTGTCATATTTTGGTCTCATTCTTGTAAAGCTTGTGGTTTACCTTGCAAATCAATGAGGATTGCAATCTGTAAATGGTGATGATAGACATCTGAGTTTCAGAGTTAATAGTCTTCAAAAAATGCAAATTGAAGCAAAGCTGATTATTCTTGTAAGTATGTAATGGTGATAATTGTCCTATATTTTGGTCATTTGCTCATTATTTTTAGCTTTCTCCTTGAACCGTGAGATAAGAGGTAGAGACGTATATGTGGTGGATGGTTGTACACTCTGTTGTGACAGTAAGTTGAGAAGATGAATTCCAATATATCTAAAAGTAACAAAATTGGCCATACTTTTTTCAGTTTCGATCACAGTCAGTCAGCAATATACTCACAGGTGGCTGTCTCTGGCAGCCTGAATAGGGTGTGTGGCACAGCACCTGATTACTGGCAGAGTGTTTTATTGAGTAATGCTGCCGTCTAACAGCTCTTGGTTATATGGTTGAGTTTTTGGCTGTACTTCCTTCTTTGTAGAGTCTGCTTGTATTCTCTGTGTCTGTATGGATTTTTATGTATGTGCTTTGGTCTCTTCTACCAGACCCTCAGCTGCATAATATATAGTACTTGCTATTTATATTTTTACGCCACTGTACCACCAGGGATGTACAAAGAAGATTAATATCACTCTTTGGAGGGCCAGGAAGGCAGGCACTTTTAGCTGACAGGATTTTTATATCTCTGTATTTGTCCTCTCAGTTTTTGGGAGAACTGTTTTCTTAGCTTTGAATATTAAGTTTTTAAACATGACTTATTTTTCTTGAAAGAAAAATATAAGACTGAATTTTATTTTCTTACTCGGGACAGTTTTTTTTTTTTTTCAGACCATCATTAAGTCAAACAGTTGTAACAAAGTTTAAGCCTGTACCTTAGAGCATTTATGATCGTATGACTTTTGGGCTTCTAGTAGCCCCACAGACTCCTAACTTAATTCACTTACATTCTCCAGACCTATTACAGTAGAATCATGGCCAGTTAGGGTGTGTTAAAAGCATGGGAGGAGCCAAAAGGTAAGGTATTTGTGAAAAAAAAAAAGCAAGGAAGAAGTAATTTATAAGGATGATGTGAGGAGGGTGAGGGGAAAACAGAGGAGGAGCACTGGGAAAGTACAGGGGACACTAGTGTACAATGGAGGGGGCCTTGGAGTCTTTTGTCTAGGGCTCCATTTCCCCTAAGACTGGCCTAGTTGATTGCAATTAGACATTTGAGATGTATATGCAGATAGTAAAGTGGCTATAATGAGCGTGTGCATGCTGAAGCAGTCTTTGGATGAAAGTGCATGACTACGTCTGTTTGATCAGAGGTAAATCATTGACTTGCAACAACAGAATCTCACCCCATTTCATTTAACCCCATCTGAAGTCACTAGCAAACACGGTCAACAGGCTAGTAAGATCTTATGAACCTATTTGAAGTATTGCATAACATCTAGACAGAAACAAAGTACAGGAGACAAGTTAAGGCAGTACATTAGAATGTCTGCAGTAGTATTGTAATAAAATATCTGAGCTGATTAGCATAGCTCTCAACCTTCCATTGCCAAAATGAGGAACACTTGCCTTCATAATGTGGAACAAATGGGCAAAATGTGGAACACATACTAATGGCTTACTAACGACTTCAACTAGGAAGGTCATAGGATGGTTAAAATATGCTGGTTTTACTTATAAAGAAGATACTTTAATTAATTAATATGATTAATTTCTGTTTACCATTGATTTCACTTAAAAGAATTCTTAACACTGAATGTGTGACAAACTCTTTCAGTGTGGAACTTTGAGGCACTTCGAGGAACATGAACTTTTTAAGACCCCAAATGAGGTACGTTCCTCGTAATGAGGTATACTTGAGAGGTATGCTGATTAGTCTTTTAAGTCTGGGCAAAAACATGATTTGGGCTTCAATATTTGCCCTGACTGTTTTCAGTCAATGACTATGATGTGAGCAAAGATGGCAGATTATAATAATTAAGTATTCACAGTCATTATAGTCATTTTTTTACTTCAGAACATACATTCTGATTACATACCTCTCAACTGTCCAGATTTCTGCAGAATGTCCAGATTTTTGTCTCATGTTTTTGGCCTGTTCCTCAAAAAAGTTTGTTTTCTGGCAAATCATTGAGGGCTGAAGTCAGAAAATAATGACGGACATTTGAGTTTCAGACTTCATACCTTTTCAGAAAATTCATGCTAATGCAATATGTGTTATTCTATCAACTTTATAAGTTTGTAAGAGCAATATTTAAAATGTGTCCCTATTCTTGGCCTTTGTCCCCCAATGTTATACGGCTTTGTCCAGATTTATTGTTCTTAGAGGTTGAGAGGTATGATTCCGAATGTACAGAGTCTGTAGTCTTTTCAATTGGTAGTACCAGTATTTAAACAGGTCTCTACAGGTGTCTCTTGCAATTTGTAAATGTTGGAAATTAGAATAACATTTTAGCAATATCATTTTAAGTAAGGCTTGCGTGGAAAGAAAAAATACTGCACTAAGTATTTCACCACCGTGTGCAGACCATTTCTGATTGGTAGTCGTTTATTTGTCGGTCCCCACCTCAAGTCTGTTGCACTCACCCCCACACACCCACACCTGCTACTTTTACTGTCACTGACAACATGCATCGACTAGGAGCATGTTTCTCAACAGAAGTGACATCTGCAGGAGCTCCGCCCATTACCGCCCTCCATGGCAAGTCAGAGCCAGTCTTCCACCCACGGGTAATCTATATATAAAGCATTACGGTCTGAGTCATCAAAAATCTGTGGAAGTGCTATAGGCTGCAGCATGAAGACCCTTTACGTCGTTATCGCTTTATACTTGTCAGCCAGTAAGTGCATAAAAATAACGTGAATGCAACCAGAATGGGTAATGCTGATTCGGGGCTGTCCTGGCTGCATAATTAACGCGAATGTAACCAGAATGCATGTGTAATGCGGATTCGGGGCTGTCCTGGGTACATAATTAACGTGAATGTAACCAGAATGCATGTGTAATGCGGATTCGGGGCTGTCCTGGGTACATAATTAACGTGAATGTAACCAGAATGCATGGGTAATGTGGATTCGAGGCTGTCCTGGGTACATAATTAACGTGAATGTAACCAGAATGCATGGGTAATGCGGGTTCGGGGCTGTCCTGGTTACATCATTAACGTGAATGTAACCAGAATGCGGGTGCGGGGCTGCCCTGGCTACATTCGCCTTCCTGGGGCATGGAGTAGTCGGTCATACGTTTTCCCCCAAATTGATTTTTTTTAGTTTTAGTTATCTTCTTTTGAAAAGTTCAGTATGTTTTAGGAAAACACATTACAATGGTTACAAAATTGTAAGAGAAGAGCCTACAGTTATTGCAATAAAATGTACATGTATTTTCTCACCCCCTATGCAGGTGTTTCTCAGGTGTACGGGATAAAACAAAGACCAGGCATCATTATAGAGAAGCCAGGAGCCACAGTCAATCTGCACTGTGAGCAAAGCGGGAGTGATAACAACATGTACTGGTACAGACAGGCTCCACAGAAAGAGCTGCAGCTCCTCTTGTTCTCGTTTGCAGATGGTTCTGTACAGAAAGGAGACGTCCCCTCTGACCGGATAACTGCAAAGAGAGAGAACGTAAAAACCTTTCATCTCCAGATAAAAGAGCTGCAACCAGGAGATTCCGCAACCTATTACTGTGCTCGCAGTAGTGCACGGTAGTCTAAAGTCATGCAGTCTCTTATCAAAAACATGACACGCTTTGTAGCATGGAAAAAAGCTGTTTACAGGATTTTATTACATTTTCTTTTAATAGTTGTATACTTCATGCTGTAATGAATCAACTGTCAACTATATAGTTTAAAGCGTGACAATAATTAAAAAAAAAAATGCTGCATTTGTTAAGGTTAGCCAAGAACACAGGCAGAAGATAAAACAACTTGGTTGTTAAAACTTTAGTCTGCCCCACTTATAAAGTGTAGTAGAATGAAGTATTTATCAGCTTTTAAAAACTGTTATACAGAGGAGCACTTTGTTAATGATTGCTGACTTGAACTGTATAGTTGATAAGTGATTCTTTACAGCATGAAGTCTACAACTGTTAAGAAAATGCAATAAAATCATCCTGTAAACAGCTTTTTTTCCATGCTACAAAGTATGTCAGGTTTTTGATAGGAGACTGCATGGCTTTAGACTACCGTGTACTACTGCGAGCACAGTAATAGGTTGCGGAATCTCCTGGTTTTGCCACAAGTCCCAGATATTGTCTCATATTTGTATCCTGTCTCTTGTATGGTAAATCACTGAGGAGAATCATAATCAGTCAGTAATGCCAGACAGTAGAGTTTCAAACTTCCTATTCCTCAGAAAAGAGTACAGTTATGTAAAATCTTACCACAACAGTAGATGTCCTCGTCACTGTTGCAGTATTCCTGAAAGGAAGGCTGTCCTGTCCTGAGCAGCCCGTCACTTTGGCCAGTATGGAAAAGCTTGAAAAGGATCTTGTTCGCAACATACATCATCACATTTATACTCATCTTACAGAACGTAGGGCATAAAAGGGACGTGTAGATGCAACTACCCAAAACTGAATTGCCCCAGAAGGGAACAATCATCATAGGACAAAGGAGTCCCATGCACATCCTGAAGGAAAAATGTAGAATAAAAAAGAGGGGGTTGGAGGGATGGAGCGAAAACTGCAACAATGAAGAGAAGGACATTTACTGTTATGGTAAGATTGTATACAACTGTATCATGTCCTTCTATATCACTGTTGCAGTATTCCTGAAAGAAGGGAGAGTAAAAAAGCTCAAAAAAACAGAATGGGAGGTGGAAGGTTGAGAAGAGCCCTCAACAAACCCACATAAAATGGTTTCGGCTAAACCCACTCTGGCCCTAGAAACCATATCTGACTGATAATGCTTAGTAAAGGTATGTACCAAAGACCAAGTGGCAGCTTCAACGATGGAATTGGTGTGTAGCCCCTTGAAGAAGGCACCAGAAGATGCAACAGCCTTAGTGGAATGAGCTCTAACAGAAGTAGACAAGGATTCACTATGAAAAGAATAACAAAAATAAGTGGCCTTAGTTATCCAGAAGGAGATGATTTGCTTAGAAACAGCCAAACCCAAAGAAATGGGATGAAAGGAATCAAAAAGCTGATTGGACTCAGGTCTATCTTTATCCAAATAGTACCTGAGCTGTCTGTGCAAATCCAAGGTATGCAGGACTCTCTCAGTAGCAGACTGAGGAAAAGGGAAAAAAGAAGGTAGTTGTACTGATTGATTTTAGGACAACTCATTTACCACCTTGGGCATAAAAGAAGGGACACCCTGTCCCTATGATAAAACAAAAAAGGAGGAATGGCCATAAAGGCCTGCAGATCAGAAACCCTCTGAGCAGAAGTAAGACCCAGCAACAAAACAGTCTTCCAGGTACAATGTTGCAAAGAAGCAGAATCTGCAGGCTCAAAAGGAGCCTGAGACAATTTTCCAAAACAAAATTAAGGTCCCAAGGAGGAGGAATAGGTTTTCATGGAGGCTTAATATGCAGGACACCTTTAAGAAATTGGTTGACCTCAAAATGAGAAGTCAAAGGAGGAGTCAAGGGCAGATAAGCAGAAATGGCTGACAAATGGGCCTTCACAAAAAAATAGGCCAAGCCAGACTAGGGCAACTCATACAAATAAGAGAGCACCAAAGGGATCCCCACTGAAAAAAAGGTCCTGGTTGCGAGCATGGCATTGGACCGAAAATCTCTTCCTTTTAGACATATAAGATTTTCTGGTTTTGGGTGTCATTGCCTCCTGTAAAACACTGAACACATCTTCAGAAAAGAGGGCAAAATCCCTATCACTCACAAAGTTAGTTGCAGAGTGGACATGTGGGGATGGATGAGAGACTCCTTGTCCTGTGTAAGGAGATCTAACCGGTGAGGTAACTTGTAATGATTGCCCCTGGCCAGATAATTAAGAGGGGGAATGAGTGCTGTTGTGGCCACAAGGGAGTCACTAGCAAAATTTCTGGGGAGTTCAGCTTAATCTACTGCAGGACAGGACTCTTGGAAGTAGAGGAAGAGGAAGGAAAGCATAAAGAAACCCCCCTTCCATGGAAAGGATAGGGCATCTGTTTTCCAGGACAGATGGCATGGCACTTTGGGACAGAAGTGAGGAAGCTGCCTGTTCAGATGGGAGGAAAAAAGATCTACCTGAGGAGTACACCACTGATGGACAATGTCCACAAACACGTCTTTGTGAAGCAACCATTTGTGAGTCTGTATTTTGGACCTGCTCACAGAGTCTGCCACAGGATTGTGCTCTGAAGGAATGTATACTGCCTGAAAAATTAACTGATAACTTAGAGCCACCTTGCAAGCCTGAAGTGCCATCCTGCAGACAAGGTAAGATTTTGTGCCCTCCTGCTAGTTGACATACCACATCACTGTAGTGTTGTCTATGTATACCTTCAAGGGTCCTGAAGAGAACATGGGGTGAAAAGCCTGAAGGTCCAGAATCAGAGCTCTCATGTATTTGATGTTTATATGGTCTGATTTCTGATGGGGAAGCTGGAGACCTTGAACTTTCAGGTAACCAAGAGATGCCCAGCACCCATGTCCAAGGCATCAGTGAACAACTGTTGAGAAGGGACTGGAGGCTGAAAGGGCAGCCTGGGTTGAGTTTGAATGAACTCAAATTCCTTGAGACAGGGAAGGAGAGGTACACTGAAAGTCAGAGGGTGATGATACTGTAGCCAAACCAACTTGCAGTACCATTGCAGCTTCTGCATATGCAGTCTGGAAAGATGAAGCATCGGAACAGAAGAGGCTATGAATCGCAGGGCCCTAAAAAACAAAATCCTTGGCTGGCATGTCAGGTAGGGGAAGAAAAGACTGAAAGAAGGCTGTCAATGACAATACCTTTGGAGGTGGAAGAGAGGCCAACATTGGCACTGTCTGAATTCTGCAACCCAGACACACATGATCCTGAGAGGGAGTCAGAAAGGACTTTTAGAAGTCGATAGTAAACTCCAGACTTTGAAGAAGAGAGATGGTAAACTGCAGATCCTGTAAGAATTGACTTGGAGAAGTTGCCTGGAGCAACAGGTAATCTAGATAAGGAAAAATCTGAATGTCTTGGAGCCTGCAGAAAGCAATCACAGGAGCTAAGCATTTTGTGAATACCTTTGGGGCAGTAGAGAGGCTAAAGGGCTAAGTAGAAAACTGAAAATGAGAGGAAGACACAGAGAAACCTAAAAACTTCCTGTGGAAATGGTGAATAGGGATATGAAGGCCAGCATCTTTTAGATCCAAGGGCACCAGAAAAGCTTGGGGTAATACAAGAGGAAACAGAGTTTGAAGAGTAAGCATCCAAAAAGAAGGGCTTTTGAGAAAGGTGTTGCGCTCAGACAGCTCCAAAAATAGGTCTCTAAGTGCCCTCCTTTTGTGGACCCAGGAACATCCTGAAATAAAAACCCTGTCCCACTTGGGAAAGGGGGACAGGTTGTATGGTCCCTGAGTTCAACCAGGACACTAGAAACTCTGGAAAATGAGGAAGTTGCTCTAGATGAGGTTAAGGAATCCCAGAAAAAGGAGGGAGAATTTCCATACCATGAAGTAACCCTGAAGGATAATGGAAAGAACCCAAGAGTCTGAAGTGATGAGATGCCAATTTGGAAGACAAAGGGAGAGCCGAAGAGACAAAGGAACCTGGTCTAAAAGCAGGCTTATCAGATAAGGGAGGCTTCTGGGCCATAGAAATCTGAAAAGCCTTAGCAGAGGGGGCCCACCTATCACCCTTCCTGCCCTTAGAGGCCTGGCAGGGTTGCCTGCAAACCAAAGCTGATCTAGAAGAATAATTCCACTGGAACTTAGGGATAGGAGAGACAAAAATATGTTTAATGTCTTGCAAGGCTTTGCCTTTCTCTTGAAGAGACTTAAACAAGTTAGCACTAGCAGTCCCAAATGTATTATCCAAAGGAGCATCTGACAATTTTGCCTTAATGTCCTCAGGAGGAAGCCAAAATAGAAGCAGTGCAAACTTTCTTGCCAGTCATCTCCAATGCCCTGTTTTCCTTATCAGAAGGCAAAAGTTTAGAAGAGGCAAACATTTAGAAGGTTTTTCAGAAGAAACTGACACCACACCAGGATCAACAAAAGGACATCTATATAAAAATAGACAATCCTCAGGAACCTTATAGAACCTATCAGGTTTCTTAGGAGCAGCAGGCTGAGAATCAGGAGACTTGGAAGCAGCAATGAAAGTATCTAACAAGGCAACCAACACAGGAGGAACTGCTGATGGTTTAGGAGTATCCACCTCAAGCAACTCGTAATGTCTTCTCTGAATATTTGACACTTGAGAAGAATTCCACTTAAAATAATTTCATCATCCTAGCCATTGTGCCACTAAAGTACAATTCCTAAGTCAAAGGCATCTGTGATGAACAGGGCAAAGACCCCTCACCAGACAGGGAATCTTCATCTGAGGAATCTGGTTACCTAAACTGTTTAGAAGGGCCAGAGGTCCAAGGAGGAGGAGCAGATACTGAAACCCCTTGAGGAGGCTTTAGGGCCATTAAGGTAGAGGACATGCCCTGAGTAAACTCTTACCATTCCCTTTGAGGATCCATAGGATAAGAAGAAACATGCTTCAGTTTTTGTCTTTTCTTAGATGGGCCATCAGACCTAACAAATACCAGAGGTTCTGACCCTTGGCAGGATTTGAGAAGAGAACCTGGAACCTCCTCCCTGACCAATATCTGTGGAATCCCTCTAGGACTCTCTGAGATAATCATTCACAGTTTCCCCTTGATGTCCATAACAGACCCATGTAAAGCTTCAGACGATGTGTGAAAGTACGGATCCTTGCCAGCCTCCAGCGGGGTCACTGCGGTGGAATCTGATGTAAACACAGAATGACCTACAGAGCTATTACCTGCTTCTAGAGGGATGTCTGGTGGAGGCAGGGTAGCTAAAGAATTCAGCTGAGACTTCTTGGACTTCTAACTAAGCAGGAGTAGCTTAGGATTAAAGGATTCTGCCCTGGTACCCTGGGCTAACTGTCTAAACCGTTGGCTTTCAAGATAAATGGCCAGGAAAGACAAATGGCT
The DNA here is from genome assembly GCF_019279795.1 of Protopterus annectens. Classification (NCBI taxonomy): domain Eukaryota; kingdom Metazoa; phylum Chordata; order Ceratodontiformes; family Protopteridae; genus Protopterus; species Protopterus annectens. The sequence continues at coordinate 242,503,040 of NC_056741.1, read as the reverse complement.
TCTGAGTATCTTAGCAACAAAAGACTTACAAATGATACAAGAGGTATGGTTGTGGGAAGCACCCAAACAAAAAAAAAACACACTGTTCATGAAGATCCTTATGGGGAGTCTGCCTCCCACACTGACAATTTCTCCCTCTTGGATGAAAAATACAAGACCAAGAAGCAAACTTTTTAAAAATAAAATAAAAAGAAAAGATAATCCCAACAGGGCACTTATCTGTCATTCTAAAATGTCAGAACAGCAACAAAATGTTCAAACCACCTGGCAACAATGTTATTCAAACTGGCGGCAAAAGAAGCTCTGGTTACTTGTGTCTGTATGTTCCTTTTATGTCCTATGTTCTATACAAGGAGCATAAATGTGATGTACAGAGCAAACAGGATCCTTTTCAAGCTTTTCCATACTGGCCAAGCAATCGGCTTCCCAGGACAGGACATCCCTTATTTCAGGAATACTGCAACAGTGGTATAGAAGGACATACATAATGATGCAAAACCTGTTCTATCAACTTTTTAAGTGAATTGTGGAAATATTTAAAAACTGCAGGTCTGCAGATGATTTTGTCACGCACCCCCCGCCTTTATTGTTTGTGCAAAATCCTTGAAGACGTTGACAGAGAGGTATTGTGCTGCTGTCTGGTTAAAAGTGCTAAGTGTTTTATTGTCTCAAAGCCAAACCAAAAATGCATGCAGATGTCCATGTTTGTTGCAGTTTTAGACTTTATTAATTTGAATTCACAAAATAATGACATGCATTTGAGCTTCAAAGTTTATAGCCTTCAGAAAATACATCTTAACATAGCTCATATTATTCTAGCAGCTTTATAAGAGCACTATTTAAAATCTATCCCTATTGTTTGGTCCTCTGTCCTTCTGTTATTTTAGGTTTTGTCCAATTTTCTTGCAGTAAAAGATTGAGATGTATGGAGCTTCATCAGAACCAAAATACAATGCTTTAGAGTTAAGTTTTGTTACAAGGTATAAGGAACTGTTTTTAGTTCTCAAAGCTGATTTGGTCCATGCATTACAAAGAATTATGACTGAGTTAAAATGGTAAACTTTTTATTATGTGTTTTTGACATGGATGCAAAAATTCACCTCTGGAGCTTCCCTCTTGAAATGAATTTTTTGACATCCATGTCTTGCTGCCTCAAACACATAATATAGAGGATTATGATCAGGTCGCTCATCATATCATATATGCAGTGCATAGCATGCCCTGATTACACTTAAGGCTAAATTATATCCTGGTTCAGCACTGCTACAGCCAGAGACTTGGCCTTAACAATGCTTATAGGGGTACTTAACAATTGTCACCCATTCCCTACCTGTTGTTAAGGTTGGATCTGTACTAAAAGCAGACAGCACTGACTAGTAAACGGAAGCAGCAGGACAAGACGCAGCTGAGCTACAACTCCCCTTTCTGCCTGCTGTCTGCTGAAGTGCACACATTATTTTGAATTAAATTGCTTTCCTTACACAAAGAATACTAAGACATCAACCACACCCCTGCTGCTTTACCAGTTTTCAAGGCTAGAACAACACATCCCATTTATTTTTTCTTTTGGTTAATTTGTAGTACATGCAGCAGATAAATCTCCATGCACTACAAAGAATCAATAGATGGCAACCCTTTATGATGTGTTCTGGACATGGATGCCGAGATTTGCTTCACTCTTGGGGGAATTTCTTGACAGCAATGTCTTGAACACATAAGTATAATGAAGTGATTACAATCACAGATCCACTCCTTATCCTTTATATTATGTGTTCACAATATGGATGCCAAGAAATTTACCTGACAGTGGTGAATTTTGGTGCAGGTATGGAAGAACCAAACCCTTTAGGTGCATGAGTAGGCAGTAGTAAGATATTCCTTGCCAGACATAATTTTCTAATTTTCTATCCCGATATTTAATCTAATAGTGAAGTTCACAAGAAAAAGAAACTGAAGATTGTAATACAACAGATAATCAGATTATAACTTTTGTATAAGGCTGATGTAGTATCCTTGGCTAAGACTGTTCTGCAGACAGCTAATTCTGTTGATTGTGTTCCTATATATGAGATTGTTCTATTGTTTGAGAATCATGAGGATTCTGATGAGGAATCTGATGTGATCCAGTCACCTGGATCCTCTTCAGAGGCAAATCTGAGCTTAAGTCCAAACAAGTGTTCACTTTTCCTCAGATGACTGCTAGATTTAGTGATATTTTTGCCTGGGTGCAGTTTAGAACTAACCTTAAGGTAGGCAGGACATATGATATGACAGAGGCATGACCAGCATGCCCAGTTCTTCTCTATTCTTCTTACTGGCTAAAAAAGCCTTTTTGGAAAATAAGTTACATATACTACCACGCAGGTCCCTAAATCTCAAAGAAAAAATATAGGGTCTCCTCAGATATAACAAGTCTCTTTTCTCATTTGGCTGCAGACCCAACTGCAGTCTTCTGCCCGCTTCTGCCAAAATAAATGTTCAATCAATCCAATCAAGCTGGCACCCCCTGATAAAGAGATGATGGAATCTTCAGAGCAAAAAAAGGATGTCTTTCCATTCATCTAGCCCTTTATAGTATTAAATCTTTGTAGTCACTATGTATTTATTTAACAGTGAACATACAGGTTGGATGATTTTGCTGCATCCTAACCTGCAGAGCAAAAGTTTTATATGAATAAAATTGTGTCTAATTTGACTGTCAGTTTCAACTCATTTGAAGAGAGATGTGCTTTGCGGAAAGATATGGTCTCAAGCACTGCTGCTTCTTCTGTTATATTGAGACAATATGCTTAGTTAGTTAATCAGAACTTCTCTGATAATTTAAAAGCCAAAATTTTGAATGCACCTTTAAGTTCTGAATTTGTGTTTGAAGTCTCTGTTACACAGATTTTCGAACAGTGGGATGATAGAGACAAATGAATGCATGGGGTATTTAGGATGTTTCATGTATGACATTCTCCCCACACAGGGTATCTTCCTTCAAACAAAACCACAACCAAAGTCAGGGATCCAAAAGGAAATGCCAGGAGGATAATTCTTTGAAACCAAACAAGAGGGGTTTCTTTCCTAAAAAGGATCAACCCCCTTCAAAGGAATGACTATGCTGAGTCACAGAGCACCCCCACACCCCACCCTTCTCTTTCTTTTTCCCCCAAACACTCTTTCTCAGTTGTGGAGCCTAACTGCAAATAGTCTCAGACAGATGGATTCTGAGAATAATTTGGAGAGAATACACTTGGTAGGGATAGAAAATCTTCCCTCTTTCAGGGAAATTATCCCACACCCACCAGACAAGACAAGAGATTTTTTTCTCCAGTGCTCTATCTCATGGTAGAAGCAAGGGTCATAGAACCAGCACCAGTGATATACAAAGGCAAAGGATTTACTTCAGAATATTCTTAGCACAAAAAAAGGAGCACTCCTTAAGACCTGTCCTGGATTTGTCCTTCCTAATCACCTTTGTAAAAGTCCTGAAATTGAAAACACTCACCTTACAGTTGGTCCTAGCATTGCTTCCAGACCACTGTTGCAAGGTGACTCTAGATCTAAAGGGTGCTTATCATCATATTTTTATTACTCCTAGATTCAGGAAAACTATGCCTGGATAACATTATCAGTACTCTGCATTACCCTTTGGATTATCTACTACAGCTTAAGTATTTACAAAGTGTCTGGCCCAGTGTTTGCCTACTGCAGAACCCATCCATATTTTCTTTATTTAGAAGATGTGCTGATTTGTGCAGATTCTGTATCCAGGTGCATGGAGGCCTTAGACAAGGCTACATCCCTCCTTTTTCACATAGGCTTCAACTTGAACCTTCAAAAGTTCTTTATCACACCATCTCAATGAATTATTTTCCTGGGGTGTTGGATAGACACAGTAAAAAGGATGGCTTTCCTGCCAGAAGACAAAGTTCTGACTTACAGGAGCATTTTCTTGGATTTCTCTCTTCTAAACAGCAAGTGAGTTCCTCAGAATTGTAGACTCATGGCATCAATGATCCTCATGACACCACTAGCCAGACTACATATGAGAACAATTCAATAGCACTTGAAGAATTGCTGGACCCTGCACCTTCATCCATTGGATTTCCAGTTACTAGTACTGGGATTAGTGAAAAAGGATCTGAAGTGGTGGAGGGATCAACAGTCTCTGAATCCAAGACTTCCTTTCTGTCTTCAGACATCAGTCCAATCTGTTCAGACAGACCCTTCACATCTTGCTTGGGGAGCAGTGTCCATGGGAGTTCAAGTGCAAGAATTTTGGAGTCCTCAGGGCACATCAGCGAACATGAATTACTGCCATCATCTTTTTTACATTTATGTCTTAAATGTTCTTCACCATTTATAGACTCTGAGTCATCTTCTAGTGGTTACAGATAACATTTCTGTGATGTGGTACCTGAAAAAGCAAGGGGGTATGAGGTCATATCCTTTTTGCCTGTTGACAGTGATGTCTAGCTCTACAGCATTCTCTGACTCTCTTCAGACCTTATACAGTCTGCAGACCAAGATACAGTGGCAGACAGACAAAGCAGATCCTGGATAGACCTTCATGAGCAGAAGCCTCATGTAAAGGTCTTCCAGGATACATCTAGATGTGTGGAATACCTCAAGTAGATCTGTTCACCTCCTTTCAAAACAGACAACTGAAAAATTCTGTTCAAGACATCCCTACAGCCATTCTTGGAAGACAGACGGTCTATCATTCCCATGGTCAGGAATGTTTCTGTATGCATTTCCACCCTTTTCAGTGATTCACAAGGTACTTCTAAAGGTTCAGAAAGAATTACCAAAGATCATTGTGAACCCCCCCTTTTGTCCCAGGCAAAGTTGTTTCTCCTTTTTAATGGAATTGGTCAAGGGGAATTATCACAAGCTTCCTCACACACTTGATCTGCTCATACAACATCAAGGATGAATGATTCACCCAACCTTAGAGCAATTGCAACTGACAGCCTGGAAAATTCTACTTTGATACCTTTAGGTACTTATTCCATCAGGATGTGCAGCAGGTATTTAAAGATGCAAAAAAACCTGCAACTAGCAAACTTACTTTTACAAGAGGTTTTCTATTAGATGCCAAGACAACAGCAGAGGTTCCATAAGGGTTTCAAGTCTTCTGGTTTTGAAATGTTTGTGTGAGCTACATAGAAATGGTTTGTCATATGCTTCTATCAAAGTGCATCTTGCAACCATCTCAGCTTATCTGCCCATGGATCTCCCCTTTCATCTCTTTTTGTGGTTAAACTGTTTATGAGAGGAATGTTGTTATGTAAGATCCCCTCAAAAGCAAATTCCTCCTTCCTGGGATCTCACCTTTGTGAAAAAGTGAACTTTCTTCTTCTGAACCTGTCTGTCAGGCTCATTTACAGTTTGTTACTTGGAAGACTGTTTTACTCATTGCTCTGATATTTGCATGGCAAGTGTCTGAGCTGCAAGATCTCAGGCCAACACTTCCTGATTCTTCACAAGGACAAGTAATGGTGAGTGCAGAAGAGAGGTGAAGAAGAGAGTACAGGCAGGATTGAGTGGGTGAAGAAGAGTGTCAGGAGTGATTTGTGACAGACGAGTACCAGTAAGAGTGAAAGGGAAGGTCTACAAGAGGGTAGTGAGACCAGCTATGTTATATGGGTTGGAGACAGTGGCATTGACAAAAAGGCTGGAGTCAGAGCTTGACGTGGCAGAGTTGAAGATGTTAAGATTTGCACTGGATGTGACGAGGATAGACAGGATTAGGAATAAGTATATTAGAGGGTCAGCCCAGGTTGGAAGGTTTGGAGACAAAGCCACAGAGGCAAGATTACGTTGGTTTAGGCATGTGCTGAGGAGGGATGCAGAGTATATTGGGAAAAAGATGCTAAGGATGAAGCTGCCAGATAACAGGAAAAGAGGAAGGCCTAAGATAAGGTTTATGGATGTGGTGAGACAGGACATGCAGGTGGTTGGTGTTACAGAGCAAGATGCAGAGGACAGGAAGAAATGGAGACAGTTGATCTGCTGTGGCGACCACTAATGGGAGCAGCCGAAAGAAGAAGAAGAAGGGTTGTGTTATGCACTAACCCATCACTCATGTCTAAAGTTGTTTTTAAATTTACCTTGAATGAAGCCATCAATCTCCCAGTGTTCAATATTGATCCAAAAAAATCAAGGGAGAAATGATTCTACCTACCTTGGATACACACAGCCAGCTCAGGATCTACCTTGACAGAAATATAGCCCTTTAGGAATGCTGAACAGCTGTTTGTCTTCTATAGAGAGCTAAGAAATTTCAACCTGTCTTTAAGCAAATTATTGCATGATAGTTGTCCTCTTCAATTGTTTTTTGTTACTCCTGCCAAGGTAAATCTCTTCCAGGCAAAGTTAAGGTTCAGTCGACTAGTTCCTTATCCTCTTCAATGGCATATTGGAAAATGACGGACTCTTGAAGCATTCTAGAGGCAGCAACCTGGTCCTCTGTTCTTACCTTCACAAAGCACAACAAAATGGATTCCTTTTCAGGGTCCAGAGCAGGCTTTGCTAGGGCTATTCTCTAGGGGCTCCTGGATCCTTACTCTTCCACCTCCCTGGTAGATTAAGCTTTGGGAATATACCCAAAATGCCACTGAGGCAATGGGAATGATGAACATAGTGCAGTTGCATAAGTCCTACTTACCTGTAACAGTAGATGTTCAAAGTGCTCACTGCCTCAGTGGCAGCACCCACCCACTGTCCCTCAGATTGTTCATAACTGAGGTGAGTTTCAACTTCTTTGATTTGGTTGTTGATTTGGTTTTATAGTATTGTGATTGTTAGTGAATTTACTCTTGCTAGATGATTCTGGCTTTGGATACTCTCCTCTCCTTCTTTGTGGAAGCAAAAAAGCCTGAACACTCACTTTCTACTTATGGAAGGCAGGTAAAAATCTAATTTTTGCTAATGACTCGTCTGGGGTCACAGGAAACAACAGCTGAACTTGTGTTCCTAGCTGCCTAGATTTCCAGATGGTGAACATAAATGATTCCTTTTATGGATTTTATTTTCCAGTCGTTGACATTATATTTGAAGTTTTTTTTTTTCCTGGGAGCTCACTGTAACTAAAACATGTAAATACCAGCTCTTTTTCACAGTAATGCTTGAAGCCCCATATCATAGTTGGAGGTATTTTGATCATTTGTTGTGTATCAGCAAATACAGTCTACAGCATTTCAGTAGGAAGCAATTGGAAATAATGTATGGCTTGCATATCTTCTTCCAAGATGGGGAGCTTTGACTCCACATTGGGCAGTGCAGTGGTATTTTTGTCACCTTGCAGCAAGAGGTTCTCCAGTTCGATTCTCGGCTGGGGTGCCTTCTGTGCAGAGCCTGCATGTCCTCATTGGATTCATGTGGGTTTTCTCTGGGTGCTCCAGTTTGCTCCTATGGTACAAAGACATGCATCTGGAGTGTTTCTCCCTGGGCCTCTGCTGAAAATTGGCTTTGTTGAACTTTTCCGGTAAACAAATAATAAAAAATCTTGGCAGCTGCTGAAGATACAACAGATCATCGGTTTCAAGGACAAAAACAGTCTCAACTGTCATCCGATGATTTCTGTGACTTTCTGCCATTAAAATCTATTGCTGTCATTTAGATATTGTTCTTTTTAAATCAGAAAATTAAAACTGAAACCCCATAAAGTTGAAAACACTAAAATGCATTATGATGTGTGTGCTTTTCTATGTGCTCTCACACAAGGCTTCCTATTTATACAATGTTTGCTTCTCCAGTCGGTGACACTGGTGGGTGACTATTTACTTGTATCTCAAACCTTATATAAATAAACTACACATGCCTTGTCATGAACTGCTGTGTAAATAATCTACACATACAAAGACACTGATTACCCCATACTAATTAGGATATGCACATGCTACCCTATTGTGAAATATCCTGGATATAATGGCTTACCATGTCTCTGCATGTATTTCAGGAGTTAAAAATTCATCTTCAACCTTTATGTGTGACTTGTCTTCTTGAGAATCCTTTTAGGGCATTGTTAATTAATATAAAGTCTACATGTAACAAGCTCAGACATGTTTTCACTTTTCTTCATGTTGTGGACTTGGCATTTGTCACAGAGACTTGAAATGAGAACAGGTCTCTGTGTGATTCAGACTCCTAGACATGGTAATATCAACGGTGGAGTTGCTTATCATCCAAACAAGGGTTAATGATCCCTGACAACTAATCACTAGGCTATGAAAGGAACAAAGTAGTTAAAGACAAAGAAAAGAGAGATAGGCATTTGTTAAACAAAGTACCGGTGGGACAGGTTGGTTTGGGTACTGTTTATTTGTCAAACAATGGTCCCCCTTAGCTCTTTACTAAGATCTTACTTGAACTGAATAGATAGCTCTCACTGTCCTCACATATTATTGTGGGGATATTTAAATGTTTTGCTGGATGCAGGTTCTTGTGGATTCCAGTACAATAGGGAGACTAAAATTCATTCTAAAATAGATTTTAAGGAAACGCTTACAAGATTTGGGACTGTGCAACTTTTAGCCAGTGGTTAATGTCTGGATCCTGGGATACATACTTTCAACAACCAGTATTTCATCTGTTAGCAAGATAGATTATCAACTAACCCCATACTCCTAAGTGAAAGATATGGATAGCAAGGGAGTGTTTCCATGTGCACTTTCAGAACACAATGTTGTGATAGTGGATATTCAGTTTGGGCTTAATTTGGAAATGGTGTGTTCCAAGATCAGGAATGCATTTAATATTTATTTATTTATATCTGTTTACAGGGGTAGAGCATTGATCAATATTGACCAATTTCAGGATCAGCCTGGGGGAAATACAAAACATTTCACAAGCAAAAAATATGCAAATGTAAGCAATAATAGAGTAGTTCAGACTAATTACATAGAAATAACTGTTTATATACAGTCCAGTGAGCAAGCACAGCACAATGTACAATCAAGCAGAGTTTAATGTACAGTATATCCATTTGTTACCAAAGTGGGACAATCTTTAGTGAATCTTGAGAGAGGAGAAGAGAGTCGGAAAGGAGATAGGTGATATGTCCTATGCTGAAGAAGCAGCATTTGGCTTGGATGAAGAAGTGCTTTCTAAGTTGCTTTCTGAATTTGGAATAAGTGTTGATTTCCTTAATGTCAATGGAGAAGCTTGCCAGAGAGTAAGTGCCTGAGATGAGAAAGCATGTACAATGCAGTAGAGTTTTGTTCTAGTGGTAATGAGAGTTGGTGCTGCTTGTGAGTAATGCCAGAGGTTGTATGAGGTGGATTTTTCATGAATTCTAGTGGCAAGGGGAGTAAATGTGTCAAGTTGGAGTAGTTTATAGAGCTGAGATCCAAAAAGTATGTTAGATCTTTGTTTCATGGTTAGCCATTTCACTTTTTCTATGGTGATACAGAGATGCTCACAGAAAAGTGAGTTTGTAATAAACTGGCAGATGCTGTTAGTTTTTATTGGAGGCAGAAACAAAAATTGGGATTCCATATTCAAGTTGGAAAATGAGAACTCCTTTACCAATGGCCATTGTGGTTGGTTGGGATAGAAAGGGGATATTTTTAATGAGGTATGCAAATATGTGAATTGTTTTCTGATCTGTGCTGAAACTGTTTTTCTCCCATTCCCCACCATATTCCTGTTCTGTTCTTAAAGTTGGTGGCTTTTGCAGTTGCCCACCCCTGGGACACTCCTTCCAGTCCCATCTCTTTAGCTCATTCTACCTAATACAGAGATCATTTGGAAAGGCCAAACCCCTTATTCCCTTAACCTTGAATTATCTTCTGTTCCTGCTCTCTCCCTTTTTACTTAAAAAAAGACACTTTATTCAGCTGCTTATATTTTTCTAATTTGTGTTTCTTCCTACTAATCTGTTACTTCATCTTGCTTTGCTTTTTCCTGCTACTTGCTGCCTGTTCTCTAAAGTGTTCAACTTAGGTTGCCACCTTTCATCATGGCTAAAACCGGAGTAAAGCTACACCCCTCGCATCACCAGTAACCCCGCCCACCCCATCTCCCGCCCACATTCCGCCCATTTTGTGATGTCACGATGACATAACTCTGTGAGGAACGCCCCCTTTTCCCATTCTTGCTGCCTGCTTTCGGCTGATTTACTATGCTTTTTTGTAAAAAAAGCATAGTTAATCAGCTGATTTACAAACTCCGATAGTCTGTTTCCTTTTTGAAACAGAATACTGGAGTTTGTACAGTGTTTCCTGGATTTACCGGAGAATCAGTTTGATTTCTGGATAGTCCGGAAAAAAAAACGGAGGGGTGGCAAACCTAGTTCAACTGCATCTTTTCTGTTGCATTTATTACTGCTTGTTTATAGCCTGTCAAAATTAAGTGTTATTTTTAAGTGTTATTCTAAACTCTTAGTTTGTTTTTAGCACTTGGGCTTTAGGCCTACCCCTTAGCTCTCCCTGGCTTTTCTCCCTCAGATTCTGACAAATATGGATGGAAAATTTACTACAGTTTCTCCTGCCAGTCTGGTTAATATGGGCACCCTGAGATAGTGTAGCAACTGCCTCATGTATATAGATAACCATCTAGTACTACCACCTAGGAACACAATCTGTGGGAGATGCAATTACATTAGGAACCTAGAGTCCAAACTCTCTCTCCCCCTCAAGCCAGTATATCTGGCACTGAAAAGGTTGTCAACACAATCACTACACCTCAAACACCACCCACATCTACACAACACACACCTACATATGTGGAGGTCCTCCACATAAACATACCCAAACAAAGGAGACCTCCAAGGCAAAAATACACGTGATTGCAACAGCCCTCCTCACCACATACTACGCATAATCCACACACCTGTGTCTCACAACCACTAAGGATTCACCATAAACCCAATATATTAGTCATAGGAGACTCCATTGTGAGACACACAGATGTGCCTCTCACTAGGCTGGATAAGGAGAAATTCACGGTTAGTTGTCTGTCAGGTGCCAGAATCCACCATATCACACATGCACTCAAGTCTCTCAACAACAAGTACTGTTATGACTGCCATAGTCCATGTTGGCGTGAATGACTTGAGACTTACCTCTCTGGACTATATGACAAGAGACATGATTGAGTCTGCTGATTATGTGTCCCAGGCAGGTGTGCCCCTAGCCTTGAGCAGCATTTTGCCATCACCCAGAATGATACCCCAATACAAACAGAAAATGATTGACTTTAACAATTGGCTTAGTTTCTGGTGTCATTTCAGGGGGATCCAGTACCTGACAGCCTGGGAAGATATGATCGACAGACCACAATGCTTTGCCAGAGATTGCCTGCGTCTGTCTCACTTGGGCTTCAGGCTTCTGGCAAAGGCTCTTGCCTTCCCTATAGGGCCTTTTTTAGGAAAAGTGATGAAGTTAAAACTACCAACATAAAAATTTCAAAAAAACACAAATTAAAGGTCATGCTGCTAAATGTTAGGAGTCTAAACATGAAACTGCACTCATTGCAAGCATTCCTAAACCTGGAAAATGCTGACATTTGCATTGCCACAAAAACTTGGTTCAAGGCTGCAGAGAGCACCCCAGTCTTACCTGGTTATTCAGTAAAGCAGGAAAGCCAAAGGAGGTGGAGTTTCAATATACATTAAAGCCATACACACCTCCAGGCTGGTCAAACAGTATGACGTGCAAGGGACACTCCGGGTGCAATTAACCATTGACAAGACCCCTATTCAAATCATAGCTAGCTACCAGCTCCCAAATCTGACTCAAGATGCCCAATCTGCCTATTTGGACCTGTTTGAATCTATCAAGATTCAACCCTTTACCCTGATCCTGGGTGACTAACTTCCCAAACATAGACTGGAAGAACTACTCATGCCAGAACACAAATTCCCAGATATTCCTTGATTTTGTCAATGCAAATGCATTGGAACAGCTAGCCGACACCCCCACAAGAGATGATAATATCTTGGACATGGTATTAACCAACATAGGTAACCACTGCAGCATCCCTATAGTATCATCCTTCCTGGTAAAATCCGACCACAGAGCGGTCACTTTTGAAATCACCATGTCCCCCAACCCCCGTCTAGCTAGGATCAGGCATAACATTTTTTCCAAAGCTGATTACAGCCTCCTGAATGACGGTATAAACAGCTTCACAGTGCCTCCCCCTGTGTAGGAACTGGCACCGATATCTAAAACTACACCAAAGCACTATGCAAGCATTTATATAGATGCATGGAATCAGGAATGCCTGAAAGGACTAAATCACCCTCCACAAGGAAGAGTAAACCTGTCTGGTGGAAATCTGCAATAAATAAACTCTATAACAAATGGAAATAATTGCTGTCCAAGACCATGAAGGAGCAGGTGGCCAATTGGAAGCAATGTCTCCTTAGCCCGATCAAGTAAATAAGAGCACTAGTGAAATCCTCCAAAGAAACTTTGAGTCCAAATTGACCACATCTACTAGAGACAATCATAAGGCCTTCTTCACATATGTCCACAACCTCAAATGCCATATTCAGTGAAAACCTTACTCCTCTGTCCCCCCATCAGTAAATCAGGACATCCCCACTACCTGCCCCATTTCCCTTATATCTAGGGAGCGGGTCATCACTGTTCTCTCAAAGGCAAAAAATACAGGTTCCATGGGACCCAATAACATCTTAGGCTGCATCCTACATGACCTCAGGCAGGAACTTACAGCACCATTAGGCACCCTATTCATCCAAAGCCTGAGTACTGGCCTCATCCCAGCTGAGTGGAGGATAGCCACTGTCATCCCTTTACACAAAGGTAGAGTATTCACTGATCTGGGAAATTATAGACCCATCAGCCTAACTAGCCTGATCTGCAAGGCCATGAAATGGATTATCATGGACCTCATTAACAAGGACATTAGCAATCTCCAAACACTTGATCCCAGACAGTTTGGCTTTGTAAAGGGAAAGTCATGTCTGCTAAATGTGGTTGACTTCTTTGAGACAGTCACCAAAGCCATGGATGAGGGTAAGACTGTGCACACCACCTACCTTGACCTGGCCAAAGCCTTTGATACTATTCCACACTCTGGCATAATAGATAAACTCTCTCAACTAGGTATCAAGCCATTTGTTAGCAGATGGGTAGCAAACTGGCTCACTGGTAGAACCTACATTATAGTCAAAATAAGGGAAGTCACCTCAAGCAGTAGACCCGTAACAAGTGGCATACCCCAGGGTTCGGTCTTGGTGCCTCTGTTATTTGGGATATAGTTTTTTGAGGTGCAGGTTAAAACCAGTAGGCTATGGCTGACCAAGTTTGCAGATGACTGCAAGCTAGCTGCTGTCATCAATTCCCCTAGTGATGTAGACATTCTCCAAGAGGGTCTCACTCAGACAGATTACTAATGCCAGAAACATGGCCTCAAGCTGAATACCAAAAAATGCATCATCATCCCCTTTGGGGATAGTGACATCCTCATAAATTATCGCATTAACAACAACATCCTAGGCACTCAATCATTCGTGAGGGATTTGGGCACCCAGGTTGATAGCAACCTGACTTTTGACCACCATGTTGCTTCCATGGTACGGAAAGTTTCCTACATGACCCACCTCATAAGTAAGGGTAGCTCATCCAGGAACAAAGAGGCCATAACATCCCTATATTCTTCCCTTATAAGCCCCATTATTGAGTACAACACACCTTTTGGCATGTATTTCTCAAAGCGCATGCAGCAGCTGGAGAGACCATAGAGGTTCCTCGCCCGGAGAATCCAGGGCCTCTGACATCTACCATACACAGATAGGCTAAAAGCCCTAACTGTCTACTCAGTTTCATACAGACTCCTCAGAGGTGACCACTATCTGGCATACAAGGCGATCATGGACCCCACCTTGATGGGACTGCTACATATCCACAAGTCAAGATCCACTCGAGTAACCCACAAGTGTGGTCTCAACCTGGTCTGTGACATCAACAGGACTTGTTGGTGGGACAGATTTGTGTCCCAGAGACTCTCTCATCTGTGGAATAGACTCCCTCTCAATATCAGAGTACCTCTTTACCCCTTTTTAAGCACAACCTGGATAACTGGATAGGAAACAGAAAATATACCTCTGCGATTCCACCTGTGTCCATGTTGGACAGGGGCATTGGGTGCTGATTTGTCTAAACATGGGCTAAACTCTTGGCTAGGCTTATAAGGGCCTCAGGTCCAATGGCCTAGTAACCTCCTATGATCCTATGTGAATCTGCAAACCAAGCTGCCCATTCAAATGTGGTGAGATACTTTCATATAAGCCCCTACAGGATATTTGTAGAGCATCCAAATCTCATCTGCATGCATATATAGACACACACATTAGACAACTAGAAATATGCATGAAGGACTGGTTTATTGCTACAAATTACAGGTCAAAGAATAATGTGATAGGCCTTCAACATGGTAAACTCAAATACTTCCAGACCCTACAGGACAGAAATAATATGTATCTGCAGTGAACAGCATTACTGCCATGTTACAGCCATGCATGATGGCTGATAAACCAAATTGGTTACTAGCATTCAGGCAGAAATAGCTTAGATGGGAGATAAGCATGATATGTAGGGGAAACAAAACTTGAACCACACCTAAACAGATTAATCAAGCTTATGAAAGAATACAAACAAATGTGCAGTGATCAAAATAATTTGGAGGTATAAATTGCCTAGTGCATGTGTTTTTTTTTGTGTAGCATTTCCCTACAAGTCTAAATCTTGATAGAATTAAAATGTTGCTGTATAATATTACCACAGAAGAGTTGTGTGTAGTAGTTTGTAAATGGAGATGTCTCCACTTTCTCTACCTGGTTGCTTTAATGTAAATAAAATGCTGCTTTTCCTTAAATTATATTTATATATTACCATTATTGCCTATTTCAGTATGTTTTAAATGGCATAGTAAGATCGTAGGGTTTTGCCCAAGAAAGTGACTTATGCTTCAAAAACAAGAGAAGCTCAGGGTTACTGGATGTCAAATGTTATACTCCACATTTTGTTATAACATGCATTAACCTTGACAGAAGAAACCCTTCAATTTGGTCCATTATGTAGATGAAAATATTGGGTAGCAAAAGTATTTACTTATTTATTTACTTAATACATTTATTTTTATTTACTTATCTATTTACCAGGGAAGAACATTAATGAATGATGACCAATTTCAGGCTTAGCCTGGGTAAAATAGCAAACATTTCACAAACAAAAATACAGAAATGTAAGCAATAACACAGTAGTCCAAACAACTTACATAGAAAAGCTGCATATATCCATTCTAGTAAACATCAAGGAGACTGTAATGTACAATATATACATTAGTGGGTCAATCTTCAGTAATGCTTGACAGACAAGAAGAGCAATTGGCTTGGATGAAGAATTGCTTTTTGAGTTGTATTCTGAATCTGGAATAAGTGTTGATTTCCTTTAAACTGATGGAGAGAGCTTGCCAAAGAGTAGTTGTCTGAGAGGAGAAAGCATGTATAGTGCTGTGGAGTTTGGTGGTAGGGCTAATGAAAGTTAATATGGCTTGTGTACAGTGTCAGGGTGTGTGAGGAGGGTTTTCATGAAGTCTAGATGTAAAGGGAGTAAATATGTGGAGTTGTAGTAGTTTGGATCCAAACAGTAGGTTAGATCTTTGTTTTATCGGTAGCCATGTAGCTTTATCATAGGTAATACGGTGATGTCACAGATAGGTGAGTTTGCAATGAATTGGGAAGTTGTTCTGTGATTGTTTGGGATCATATTATGCTTAGTTGTAAATGGCTGGCATTTTTTTCCTGTTGTGAAAAACATTAAAAGTGTTGCCAAGGATTAGATGAAATCACCTCTTCCCTTGATAAGGGTGAACCACTATGGGGACATCCCGACCTAACAAATGGTGACTCAGTTTTGTGCTGGCAAGGATATAAGTATTGCAACAAGTAATTCAGGCAGTCAACAGTTCTTTTACTTTTGTTGCTTTTGATTCCCTGAAGCATATTTCTTTTTTCAGAACTTTTGCCTGGTGAGAGAAGAGTTTTGGGTGTATCTGCAAATAAGGCATTCTTTCTTAACTTCAAATTGCTATATGCATTTAGAGAATAATAATGTTTTTGTGTTAGAGACCCTTAAGACTTGGGGAATAGTCTTACAGAAGAATGAGTTATTAAAAGCCAGCCATTTTCATTTGATTCTTAGTGATCCATGCAATAATAATTAAACTTTCTTCTTGATAACTACGTCTGTCAGTACATCTGTGAAGTAAAAGCTCGGGTGTTTGAGTTCCTAAACTGGCAGTTGATGTTATTGCAGTTCTTATAGACAAACCCAATAATATTTAAACATTGCTTGAAAGTTATTTATGATGGGTACTGGGTGCCAGTTAAAAGTACAGAAAAGGACTACACAGTTGATTTATGTGGTGCCTGTGTGCTGAAACCTAGGTGACCCTGTTTCAGAAATTTTAATGGTACCCCAAAGTAAAGATGCTTTGAACAGAAGTTATCTAATTATACATCTTAGTTCTGTGAATAGAGTTTCAATGCAGAATTGAATGTTGGATCCTTCTGTATAACAAACTAGATAAGGTCCTGATGATAAAGGATCCATTTTGACTTTGTCAGCTTGGAGTGAGACTATATGTGGCATCCTTCTGGAAAACCCATGGATAGCTGGCAGTGCAAAGGCTGCACAAGCATCCTGTTAAATATGGAAAATTGGTGAATCCTACGTCTGCAAGACTAAAGGATATGGGTAATAAATGACTTCTTTGAATGGCAGACTAAAGCCCTTACCATTCGGTACTATGATTTAAAATTGTTAAGTTACATAAAAGGTGACATAGCAGGAAGGAGGTAAGGTAACTACATTCCTCCTTTCATGTCCTAGCATTAAATAAGTTTGAAATGGCTGTACTATACATTCCTAATTATTGAAAAATATTACCATTGCAGGTAATCTTTGTAATGCATTTTTTACATTTATATGTTCATTCCTACTGACCTTAATTAGTTCTGTATTTTTGTTACATGTTGTTACTGTTTTGCAATAAGCAATTTTTAGCATCTTATACAACAATGTCCTTTTAGTTGCACAGTTGGTCAATGTGTTGCTGTTTGAATATGTGCATTATCATATGTTTATTTATTTATTTTATTTATCCTTTGTTGACTGGGTTATTCCCTATAGGCTAGTAGTATCTTTTCAGGAGAGACCTGACGTGCTATTTATACTCTGGTTTTTGATACGTGGTATAGAATAAAAAAAGACTGCAATCAATTTTTACCTATATGGTTTCTGCAGTTCACTACATCAAAGTCTTAAGGCTATGCAGAGCAGAAGAAGATGATATGAAGCCAACTGACTGACCTCACAATACCTGGTGAAATAAACCTTTGCACAAGTCTCAGGATGCAAGATCCCAGTACGATGGGAATCACCATTGAGGAAGAATGGGAATGACGATATTATACACATGGCCGGAGATATATCGGACCACAGGGGGGTGCCAGAGGAGCCACCACTCCAGAAGAGGGGTCATATGAGTCATGTGGTCCTTATGCCTACAGCAAGGTTCATTACTTTCAAGTTTAAGTTTGGATTTATTAACATGCTTAAACCTAGGCATGATTACAAATATCAGTGCTTAAAACAAGAAATAGCAATAAATACATTAAAAAACAATACAAAAACAAGTAATAAAACAAATGATGTACAAAGAAAAATTAAAAAGAAACATGAATGGCAAAATTCATGGAATGTTACTGCAACACAGTAAGAGAAATACAATTAATTATTTAGGGAGCTTTTGAATCTACTTACAAGTGTGTGTGTGTGTGTGTTAGGGGGTGCTGTCTCAACCATCTTGGTAGCATAATTTAGAGGTATGGCCTTTAATAGCAGTTCCTGAGTGTCAGCGTGCAGGGGTCAGGATGTCTGATACCAAGTGAGAACATGTTGCAGATTGCAGGACCCTGGTTATGCAGGGCTAGATAAATTAATGTAAATCAAGCTAAGCAAAGGCTAGGGCCTTGAAATAATTATGGTGGTAGATAAGCAGCCAGTAAGGTTCACAAAGAGTACACTGAAGAAGATGATCACCATGAAAAACTTCTCCAAAGCTAACTTTGGGCTCCTAAAAACAGAGGTGGCTAACTTCACGGCACCCATGCAAATGGAGAATAGTTGCATGACCGCCGAATCATACACCAATGCACTGTACAAACATGTACACAAATGCATGGATCTCGCCATACCCAATAGAACCAAGACACTCTCCTCCAAGAAAAGGAAGCCAATCTGGTGGTCCCCTGCCATAAACAAACTCTATAACAGAAGGAGGAAACTGATGCTGAATAAAGTGAAGTCCCAAGACTGGAAAAACTCCCTTATCAGCCTCAACAAAAAGTTGAGATCCCTCATCAAATCCTCTAAAGGTAGCTATGAAAACAGAATTGCAGCAGATAATAAAGACAATCACAAGGCCTTCTATAGTTATGTAATGAATCTCCACAGCAATACCCAGATTTGCTCTGAGCTACTGCACAATGGTACCTCCTATACTGAGCCAACAGATATTGCTAATATACTGGCCGACAGATTCAGTGCCAACTTTACACCGCCCCAGGAACAATCTTAGTACCAGTAGATGGCAAGCACCCAGTATTACTATTGCACAGGTTAAAACAGCAATGTCCAAGGCCAAGAATACAGCTTCCATGGGACCTGACAGTATCCCTGGCTGTGTTCTACTTGAACTACAGAGTGAACTGACACCTCTCCTGTGTGCCCTGTTCAATCACAGCCTCACCTCAGGCTTTGTCCCTACCGAATGGCGCACTGCTACAGTCATCCCTCTCCACAAAGGAGCAGCGACTACAGACCCTGGAAACTATCGCCCCATTAGCCTGACAAGTCTGATATGCAAAGCTATGGAACACATCATCATGGACCTAATAAAGAAGGATATAAGGAATCTCCAAACTCTGGATCCCACACAGTTTGGTTTTGTGAAGGGTAGATAATGCCTGCTCAAATTAGTTAGTTAATTAATCAATGGGGTGGTGAAAGCCGACACACTCTGGCTAGGCTTATAAATGCCCTCGGGCAGATAGCCTAGTACCTACCTATGAACCTATGAACTTGGTCGACTTCTTTGAGTCAGTCACCAGAGCTGTGGATGAAGGCAAGGTGGTTTATACAGCCTACCTTGATCTGGCCAAGGCCTTTGATACCATTTCCCACTCAGGAATCATAGAAAAACTCACTAAGCTAGGCATCAACCCCTAGATCACTAGGTGGGTTGCAAACTGGCTCACAGATAGAACCCACAGTGTGAAAGTAGCTGACACCAAGTCAGACTGCCGACCAGTCATGACAGTGATCGGTCCTAGATCCGTTCCTGTTTAGTGTCTACTTCTCTGAAGTTCAGGCCAACACAGAGGGACTCTGGCTGACAAAGCTCATAGACGATTGCAAGTTGGGAGCCATTATTAACTCCCCAAGTGATGTTGACATCCTACAGAAAGGCCTCACTGAGACCAACGACTGGTGTCAGAACCATGGCCTTAAACTCAATGTCAAAAAATGTGTTGTCATCCCCTTTGGGAAAAACCCAGTTCCCATGAATTACCACATCAATGGTAGTCCACTGAACACAGAAGGCATTATAAGAGATCTGGGAACACAGGTTGACAGCAACTTCTCTTTTGAGCACCACATTGCCACTGTGGTCAGAAAGTCCTTCTGTGTGGCACATCTCATTACTAAGGGTTTTGCATCCAGGAAGAAAGAAGTTACTGAATCCCTCTACTCTTCCTTCATTAGGCCAGTCATCGAGTACAATGCCCTATTTGGCATGTATCTCACTAGACACTTGCAACAACAGGAGAGGCCACAAAAGTACCTCACAAAGAGGATCCTAGGCCTTAAACACTTGCCCCATATAGACAGACTCAAAAAACTCCAACTATTCTCTGTCTCATACCGCCTACTTAGAGGCGATCTCTGCTTGACCCAGCTGTGTTAGAAATGCTACATCTAAAGAAATCTCAATCCTTCTGCACCACACACCCCAGAGACCTCAATCTCATTACCACAACCAACAGAGCATACTGGAGGGACAGATTCATAACCCAGAGACTGCCCATGCTATGGAACAGACTTCCCATACATGTCAAACAGAACACCTCACTGGCCCTCTTCAAGAGAAATTTTGATGAGTGGATGGGAAATAGAAAATTCACCTTGGGGATCACTCCAGTGGCTCTACTCGACAGAGGCACTGGGAACTAAGGTCGGGTTCCACGATGCCAGGGTAATCCTATGGGCTAGGCTTGTGAAGGCTCCAGGGCGTTTAGCCTAGTGCATACCTATGAACCTACAAACCTATGAGCCCTTAGTCACAGAGCTCAGCAATGCTTGGCATCCTTGCCTGGGTTCCTTAAGTGATTTAATTGCATCCAGGCAAGGCAAGTACTTCTGATTTCAAAATTGCAATTCTTTAATTTATTTTAGCACATTGCTACTGTTTTCTTGAATTATTTGTGCACTGAAGTGTTATTTTACTTGAAATAATGCAGTTTCTCACACTGCTGTTTCTGTTGGGTTGTTTGCCTTCTGATTGCCTTTTAAGTGTTATCTAACTAGTTGTTTAAGTTTGTTTTTAGCAGCATTACACTTGTTGAAATCTTTTTGTGTGTTTTTACATAGGGAGGACTGGGATTATTCATTCAGTGCCTGTATAAATTTAGTGCATTTGTGTAGAGCTGCTCATCACACAGTGGCATTTAGCCCTGTATAAACACAAATATCTGAAAAGCAAATTTTCCCGATAAAAACTACCTACAGAGCTGCACCAAATTACTAAATGAGTGTAGAGCCTAGAGCAGCCAGTTAGTGCACTGAGCAGCACTGCCATTAAAATTTAATATCATGAAGCCTAGCCTAGTCCCTAACCCCCCAAAAAAAACAACCTTAGTAGTCCTCTGTCAACTCCCAGTATGCCACACCTTTGTAACTTACCAATTAAGGACCTGACAACATGGATATGTAATTTCCCAGTTTCTTTGCATCCAGTTTGGTGGATATGAGTATCTTGAGATAATGTAGCAATTGTCTCATGTTCACTGACAGCCACTTAATCCTCAAATTAACAGATACAGTATGTGAGAGAGATGTACATACACAAAGTTATCGGTGGCAAACCCCTCGCATGCAACCAAACATAATATAAACCAGGTTGTCAAAATCATGCACCACACACATAGATCAACTTATGCTGAGGCACTTAAATGCAATATTCCTAAAGCCCAAAGACCTCCAGAACTTTCCAGTTACAAAGATTATCCTTAGCAAACCCAAAAGCACTCAACAAAAGCAACATCTAACACCACACATACAGCCACACTCAGTGGAGGCCCAGATACAAAGTCCATAAGGCAAGCAAAGACACTCCCCATGACTCTAGTAGTAGGGGACTCCATTATATGACACACTGATGACTCACTCACCAGGTTAAACAAAGAGAAGATAACTGTTAGTTGCCTATCTGGAGCCAGGCTCCACCAAGTTATGCATATACTCAAGTCACTGCACCACAGACACCAGTATGATTCAGTCATAGTTCATGTAGGTGTAAATGACCTAAGACATACCTCTCTAAATTTCATGAAGATAAACATTACAGATCTCTCAAGAGTATATATACCAAATTGGTATGTTCCTAGCATTGAGCAGCATTCTACCTTCACCAAGGTTGATGCCACAATAGAAACAAAAGATGATTGCCTAGCAGTTGTCTTAGTTTCTGGTGTCAATCCATAGGGATCCAATATGTGTAAGCATGAAAAACATGGTTAAGAATCTATGTTGCTTTGCCAAAGATGATATGCACATGTTCATACCACACATTTCGGCCACAAAACCCAGACCGAAACACTAAGGGCGGAGGTGTGTTCATATTCATGAAGGATATCCACACCTCCAGGCTAGTTGCACAACACAATGCCTCTGAGAACATCCAAGTGCAACTAACCCTGGGCAAAAATGCATTCCAAATTGTAGCTTGTTATAGACCCCCCCACCATGACCCAGGACCCACACCCCTCGTTCCTGGAGAAATTGGAGAAAATGAAGGTCCAACCAAATACCCTAATAATGGGCGATTTCAATTACCCTAACATAAACAGGGAAAACTACTCTTGTACTAATCCCCTTGCTCAACGATTCCTGGAATTTATAAATTCTAATGCCTTGGATCAACTTGTCAACACCCCCACCAGGGGCAACAATATTCTGGACTTGGTCATTACCAACATGGGTGACCGGTGCTCAATGCCCAAGATCAACTCCTCGCTGGTTAGATCAGACCATAAACGAATCACCCTAGATATCCACATACCGACCCCACCCCCACACAAGGAAACCATTGTAAAACATTTCTCCAAAGCGAACTTCACGCTACTCAAAACAGAGGTGGCTAACTTTGCGATGCCCCTGCAGATGGATAATACAGTCACGACTGCTCAGTCCTACACAAATGCACTCTACAAGCACCTGCGTGAGTGCATGGATCATGCTATCCTTAACAAAACCAAGACGCTATCCTCCAAAAAAAGGAAGCCAATCTGGTGGTCCCCTGCCATTAACAAACTCTACAACAGAAGGAACAAACTGTTGCAAAAGACAGTAAAAACCCAGGAATGGAAGAACTCCTTGACGGGCCTCAGTAAGAAGCTAAGGTCCCTCATAAAATCCTCCAAAGCGAAATTTGAAAGAAAAATTGCCACGAATTCCAAAGACAACCACAAGGAATTCTTTAGCTATGTCAAGAATTTCCATGGCAACACCCAGATCTGCGCAGAGCTACAACAGAATGGAACAAAATATACAGAGTCAACTGATATTGCCAACATCTTGGCAGATAGGTTCAGTGCTAACTTTACTCCCCTCTCACCCCCCAAAGGACTTATAACTATACCAAATGATTGTAGAGCCCCATTAATCACAAACACGCAGGTAAAAATGGCATTCTATAAAGCCAAAAACACAGCGTCATAGGGACTGGGCAACAACCTAGGATGCATCTTACACAAACTCCAAAATGAACTAGCCCCCCCACCTAAACTTCATGCTCAAGCACAGCCTCACCACAGGCTATGTGCCCACTGAATGGCACACAGCAACTGTTAACCCACTCCACAAAGCAGGAGACACCACAGACCCCGGGAACTACCGACCTATTAGTCTGACAAGCCTGGTCTGCAAGGCTGTGGAGCATATCATCATGGAACTCATAAACAAAGACATTGGTAACCTCCAAACTTTGGATGCTACCCAGTTCAGATTTGTAAAGGGTAGATCATGTCTCCTAAACCTGGTAGACTTCTCTGAAACAGTTACCAAGGCCATAGACGAGGGCAAGGTGGTCCACACAGCCTACCTGGACCACACTAAAGCCTTCAATACTATCCTTCATTCAGGAATCATAGATAAACTCACCAACCTTAACATAAACCTTACATCACGAGATGTGTGGCCAACTGGCTCATGGACAGAACCCACACGGTGAGAGTTGCAGACTCCAGATTTGACTCCAAACCAGTGACAAGTGGAGTGCCCCAGAGTTCAGTCTTGGGACCTCTCCTGTTCAGTATATACTTCTCAGAAGTGCAAGCAAACACTGAGGGTCTATGGCTAACCAGGTTCGTACATGACTGCAAACTGGGTGCCATAATCAATTCCCCTGCCGACGTAGACATCCTGCAAAAGGGCCTCACCGAGACAGATACCTGTGCCAAAACCATGGCCTCAAGCTAAATGCCAAAAAGTGCATTGTCATCCCCTTTGGTAAAAACACGGTACCCATGAATTACCAAATA
The DNA here is from genome assembly GCF_019279795.1 of Protopterus annectens. Lineage (NCBI taxonomy): Eukaryota > Metazoa > Chordata > Ceratodontiformes > Protopteridae > Protopterus > Protopterus annectens. The sequence goes on along the minus strand of NC_056741.1, from coordinate 242,479,195 downwards.
GGGGGAAATTCACTTAAAATAGAAAGTGTGATAAGAGACCTTGGGACCCAAGTGGACAGTAAACTCTCCTTTGATAATCACATTGCCACAGTGGTCAGAAAATCTTTCTACGTGGGCCACCATCATAAAAAGGTTCGCTTCTAGAAAAAAAGGAAGTAATTGTCCCCCTCTAGTCATCACTTATCAGGCCCCTCATTGAGTACAATGCCCCATTTGGGATGTGCCTCACAAGACACCTACAACAACTGGAGAGGCCCCAAAAGTACCTCACCAAGAAGATTGCTGGCCTGAAACAATTGCCCTATGCTGACCGGCTAAAGTAACTCCAACTCTACTCGGTCGCATACAAAGCTTACTCTGAGGAGATCTCTGTCTGACATACAAAGCTATGTCAAGCCCAGAATTGATGGACATGCTCCACTTAAAGAAATCTCAGTCTCCCCGAGCTACATGCTGTGGAGACCTAAACCTCACCACATCAATAAATAGGACATTCTGGAGGGATAGATTCTTGACCCAGAGACTTCCAATGCTCTGAAACAAAATTCCCATCCACATCAAGCAGAGCTCATCACTAGCACTCTTCAAGAAAAACCTTGATGAGTGGATGGGTAATAGGAAATTCACCCCGGGATCACGTCTGTGGCTCTACTAGATAGAGGGGCAGGAATTTAATCTACATGGGTGGTGAAAGCCAAGACACTTTTGGCTAGGCTTACTTATGCCCTCAGGCTGATAGCCTAGTACCTACCCATGAACCTACCCCCCCCCCCGGCTTTTGAATATGGGCTAAAACTTTATCTTCACCCATAGAACCTTTATTAGGTAATGCTAAATTGACAAACCCACCGACATAGCAAAATCAACCCAAGGGAACCTTATTGTGTTCCTGCTCAATGACAGGAGCTTAAACAAGAAACTGCACTCCTTCAAGCTCTCCTCACCTTGGAGAATGTAGACATCTGAGTAGTTAGCGAGACACAGCTTAATGCCACAGAGAGTACCTTGCAATGCAAGCTTTCAGTGCCTTCCATGCACATCTAGGTTCTTAGGTGAAAACTAGGCTAACTACCCAGAATAGCCAATTTAAGCCTAACCAATAATTCGAGGCCAACATTAAACCCTGTACCTTGTGTGTATGAGGTAAAACCTTAACCAGTATGCCAACCCCTCCCATAAAAGTATATTTACTAGGCTAACTGCCTTTATTAGCTTTGTCAATTTTCTTTCCAAAGGTGAGGATCAAACCTTGCACCTTGTGTCTGTGAAACACACACCTTAGCCATTATACTAACTCTTCTCTTATACCCACTCCTATTCTCTTGATTTAGACCAATAACTACACAGATAGGGACTAAAGATTGAGGTTTCTTGATCTATACCAATAAAAAGCATACCTCTAGTTTGGTTAAACAGGATGACATGCTGGAGTTTCTCCATGTGCATATTACCATAGACAAAATCCCATTCCATATTCTAGAAAGGTATAGCTCACCCTCTATGTCCCACAAAACCCAAAGCTCATACTTAGACCTACTAGAGACACTTACAATTCAACCAAGCATCCTACTAACAGGAGACTTTAATTAACCTTCTATAGTCAGGAAATCTATATGGCCTTAAATTTGCAGGTACAGTGATTCTTAGACATTTTATACATAAACACACTTGACCAGAAAGTGCATACACACACTAGAGGTTGCAACATGTTTGACATGGTACTCAACAAATATGGGAGAACACCAGACCCCTGCCAGTGTTATGTCCTCCCTAGTAAGGTCTGATCACAAACCTGTCTCCTTCGAAATAAAAATCAGTTTGGTAAATCCAGTAAACCTTGATACAGTTAGGAACTATTCCAAAGCAAATTATGTTTTATTAAGTGATAGCTCATCAAAATTCAATAACCATCCAAACCCAGAAGACACAGAATCCTATGAAGAATTATTCACAGAAACTTTGTACAAATCATGTAGATGGCTGCAGAGGGACTGTTGTACCTACCAGAAGTAAGCCTAATATAAACTCTAAAACAAACCACCCTGGTGGAATCCTAAATTAAAAACAGGTTATACAACAAAAGGAAACAAGTCATAGCTAAAACTAGGCATAATTCCCAAAAAGGATAAGAGCTCTCTAGTCAAATTAAACAGAAAACTAAGAGGGCTTATTAAAACAAAGAAAGCCAACTTTGAGTTTAAAATAGCTTTGCTGGCCAAAGACAATCAAAAGGCCTTCTTCAGTAATTTCAGAAACCTCAAAGTCAACATAGAACAATGTGCCCATCTGGTGGTTAATGCAGCCACATTCGCTTAGCCACATGATATAGGGAATCTGCTTTCTGACAAATTCAGATCCAGTTTTTACCCTCCTCCCATTTACTGTTAGCCACCCCCAGGAAATATCTTCAAACATAACCCCTCCGACAAAAAATAGAAAGTAGGCCCTGCCTGCACTCTCTAAGGACAAGAACACTGATTCAGTGGGCCGCAGACCTATCCGGGCCATAGGAATCAGTATTTAACTATAGTCTCAAATCTAGCTTTGTGCCAGTGGAGGAGTTGGGGGGTTGGTATAATGGTTAGGGTTTTTACCTCAAAGTCACAAGGTAGAGAGTTTGATTTTCACTTTTAAAAATGAAACAGTCTAGTCTTAAAATGCCCCACTAGGGGAGCTAGCTTAGTATTTGTCTATGAACCTATGGAATGGAGGACTACAATGGTCATCCCTGTACATAAGGCGTATCATCCACAGATCACAGGAACTACAGACCCATTAAACTGACCAGTCTTATATGCAAAGCCATGAAATTAATTATCATAGAAATGATCAACAAAGACATAGGAAACCTACAGACTATAGACCCAACTCACTTTGGTTTCATCAAGGGCAGGTCATGCCTGCTAAACCTGGTGGACTTTTTTGAAAAGATTACCAAGGCAACAGATGAGGGCAAAATGCTGCATACTGCCTACCTTGACCTGGCTAAGGCATTTGATACAATACCCTACTTGATCATTGTTAAAAACTTAAGGAATTGGGTATAAACCCCTATATAACACACTAGATAGCCAACTGTCTCACATATAAGACATAGGAAGTTGGGATTAGTAAGACCACCTTCACAAGCAGGCTAGTACCAGCTGATTCCCTCAAGGCTCTGTGCTGGGCCCATTCCTCTTTGTCATCTACTTCTCAGAAGTCAAGGCCAATGTCAAAGGCCTCTGGCTGACCAAGTTCACAGATAGTAACCAGACCTTTGACCAACATGTGTCCAAAGTAGTAAGGAAATCTTTCAACTTATAAGTAAGGGTATAGCATCTAGGCCCAGGGATGTCATTGTGTCACTGCATTCAGCACTCATTAGATCCATCATTGAGTACAATGCCCCCTTTGGTATGCACCTGACCAGTCACATGCAATGAATGGAATGCCCAAAAAGGCTACTCACAAAGAGAATATAGGGCCTAAACACCATGTCCTATGTCATTCGTATCAAAGTCTATCCCTATACTCTGTTACCTACAGATTACTAAGAGGTGATCTATGTCTGACATACAAGGCATCCTTAGATCCTGTCTGATGGACCTTTTGCATATCCACATAACAAATGGCATCAGAACTACTAGATATAAGAACCTAAACCTTACTTGCAACACAGATGGAACATATTGGAGTTTCAAGCAGTTAGGATGACTACCAAGTCACCTTCCTAAACATGCTAACCTGGTCTTTGTGATGAGGGAAGAAGCTGGAGCACCTGGTTGAAAACTCACATGGACCTAGGGAGGGCATGTATTCTTGACAGAGAAAGCATGCTAGAAAACAGGAGAACCAGCCACTATAAGACGGCAATGCTAACCATTGTTAACTTTGACACCCTATAAATGATACAAAAGCATGTGCTAAACAGGAAGCAAGCACAAAATATGTGATAGCATTTTGCACTGTTTACCATGGGGACATTAAGAGAAAATGTTGCATGTCTAGTTAGGTGAGACAGCACTTTGCACTCTTTACTATGAGAGACATTAAGATAAAATGCTGCACGTATAATTATGGGGCAACATTACCCAGTAGTTATGAGTTCTGCCTCAGAATTCCAGG